>NC_079457.1:37001710-37134210 GCF_903798145.1 Danio aesculapii
GAATGGCCCTCAGAAGCAGAAGATCTAGGCTATTTTTCCTTTGAATAACGGAGTCATGTTATTAATCAAATGTGTGTACGTGAATAATATATATTACAAATTATGTACAGTTGAAGTCAGAATTATTAGCCCCACTGAATTATTAGCCCCCCTGTTTATTTATTCCATAGTTTCTGTTGAATGAAGAGATTTCTTCAACATATTTCTAAACATAATAGTTTTAATAACTCATCTCTAATAACTGAATTATTTTTCCCTTAAATAATATTTGAGTAAACAATAAAGTAAATAATATTTGACTAGATATTTTTCAAGAAACTTCTATACAGCTTAAAGTGACAGTTAAAGGCTTAACTAGGTTAATTAGGTTAAATAGGCAGGTTAGGGCAATTTGGCAAGTTATATTTATAATGATAATTTGTTGTGTAGACTATCGGAAAAAAATATAGCTTGAAGGGGCTAATCATTTTGACCTTAAAATAACTTTTAAAAAATTGAAAACTGCTTTTATTCTAGCCGATATAAAACAAATAAGACTTTCTCCAGAAGAAAAATTATTATTAGACATACTGTGAAAATTTCCTTGCTCTGTTAAACATCATTTGGGAAATATTTAAAATAGAAAAAACAATTCAAAGGGGGGCTAATAATTCTGACTTCAACTGTATATAGTTTATATATAAATGTATATGTATATATAATGTAATAAATATATATAAATAAAAAAAAAAATATATATATATATATATATATATATATATATATATATATATATATATATATATATATATATATATATATATATATATATATATATATATATTGCTACAGCCATATCACCCTGCAGCCCAAGACCTGGGCCTGGTCAGTAACTGGATGAGAGACCACATGGGAAAACTAGGTTACTTTTGGAAGTGGTGTTAGAGAGGCCAGCAGGGGGGCGCTCAACCTGCGGTCTGTGTGAGTCCTAATGCCCCAGTAAAAGTGAAGGGGACACTATACTGTTAGTGGGATCCGTCTTTCGGAAGAGACGTTAAACCGAGGTCCTGACTATCTGTGGTCATTAAAAATTCCATGGCACTTCTCGTAAAGAGTAGGGGTGTAAACCCGGTGTCCTGGCCAAAGTCCCTCAATTGGCCCTTACCTATCATGGCCTCCCAATCATCCCTATCCACCAAATTGGCTCTATCACTGTCTTTTTCCTCCACCAATAGCTGGTGTCTGGTGAGCTGACTGGCGCCGTTGTCCTGTGGCTGCCGTCGCATCATCCAAGTGGATGCTGCACACTGGTGGTGGTGTGGAGAGACCCCCCTCATGATTGTGAAGCGCTTTGGGTGTTTGACCATACACGATAAATACGCTATATAAATACACATTATATTACAGTACATCACATTACATTACACATATATAGTGTATATATATGTTTACTTTATATATATAGTTGAAATCAGAATTATTAAACCCCATTTGATTTATTTCTTTTTTCTTTTTTCCAAAGCAAGGAAATTTTCACAGAATGTCTGATAATATTTTTTCTTCTGGAGAAAGTCTTATTTGTTTTATTTCGGCTAGAATAAATTTTTAAATTTGTTTAAAAATCATTTTAAGGTCAAAATTATTAGCCCCTTTGAGCTATATTTTTTCTGATTATTTACTGTCATCATGGCAAAGATAAAATAAATCAGTGATTAGAAATGAGTTATTAAAACTATTATGTTTAGAAATGTGTTGAAAAAAATCTCTCCATTATACAAAAGTTGGGGAAAAATAAAAAGGGAGGCTAATAATTCAGGGGTTTTAATAATTCTGACCTCAACTGTATATATGCAGGTGTCAACATTTAAAGTGAATCAAGACAGGAATGGGTGTTGTTGATTAGTTTTAGGAAATTTCCATTACCTTTTTTGATCCAATTCAAATGTTGACCAAATAATATAGGCCTACTGTACAATGTAATTTACAATGTAATCTGTGTATTTTGTTAAGTCAATCCATTTTGGATTCATTAAAATGTGTATATATTTCAGAATTTAATAGTTTATGAAATTAATGTAATCATTAATTTATTCATTCATTTTCTTTTCAGCTTAGTCCCTTTATTAATCAGGGGTTGCCACAGCGGAATGAACCGCCAATTTATCCAGCATATGTTTTACGCAGCGGATGCCCTTCCAGCCACAACCTACTGAAAAACCCATACACTCTCGCATTCACACACACGCACTATGACCAATTTTGCTTATTCAGAGGAAACCCAGGCAAACACGGGGAGAACATGCAAACTCCACACAGAAATGCCAACCGACCTTGTCGAACCAGCGACCTTCTTGTTGTGACGCGACAGTGCTAACCACTGAGCCATTGTGCCACCCCTAATGTAATGTAATGTAATGTAATGTGTAATGTAATTTTTCCCCACATATTGTTTAATACATAATGTTTCTTATTAGCATGTTCATTTAAAATAAATATTTTTTGTAACACTTTATTTTGATGGTGCATTTGAGCATTAGTACTGTCTGCTTAATATCAGTTGATATGCTCCTTCAACAGACATTTAACTGACTATAAGAAACTTTGCAAGTACATGTCAACTCACACTAATCTTAACCCCAACACTAACCCAACCTAACAGTCTACGTATAATGTAACGAGAATTGTTTGCCATGTAGATGCAATGTAACTTAAATTCAACAAATGGACCTTTAAATTAAAGTGTGACCATATTTTAACCATCCTATTTTATTTAGCATGAGTAGATATTTAATTTAAAAGTCAATGCATTTTAAAACAACGTATTATTCGTATTATTAGCATTAAAATGTATTTCTTTGTTTGTTTGTTTAATGAAGTGAACTGAAGCTATGCTTTTTTTATGACAAGTATCTTTTAATTTGTTTAAAAGTAAGTGCATTTTTAAACAAACCACACACCAGGAAATCAAGTCAGGACAAGTATTGACACACCCTGTCATATTCTCTGCAAATGAGCATTCATGTTATTTTTTTATTAAAGGGTTTGAAATCCATTAAGAATTAAAACTTGATTTGCAAACATTTAAGGCAGTCCCATTCCCCTTATTATCAGTTGAACAGTCTCTCAATCCCATTGGCCTATACAAACGAAGTATTATCTCTCCCCCCAGTGGTTAAAACTCAGATCGCATCTCTGAAACACTACAGTTATTATGCTGATTTTGTGGGTTGCTTTGAGAAGGTGGATAGATCAATATTTGCTCAGTTATTTTTTTAAATAGTTGCATTTTCTGGCCCTGCATAAATCACAAATCCATATGCTATCCATAGTCATTTGCAAATACAAATCATAAGATGTTATGGTTTTTTATATTCTCAATATAAAAATAGATATAATATGAGGCACACTTGGTGTACAATGAAATAACAAACAGTCCTTTTGCTGTTCTCACTGACCTGGTTCATCATATTTCATATGCAAACACTGACGTGAAGCCAACTCTGCGATGACTATGAGGATAGCACAAACTACTCTTTTTTTTTAAAGTACTCTTTATTGAGTAACTGCAGATTACTATGTGCTAGCTAGCTGCATGGTTCACACTATATACCACTCCATAAAGGATTAGTTCACCCAAATGAAAAACTCTGTTATTAATTACTCACCCTCATGTTGTTTCCATTCTTGGAGACCTTCATTTATTTTTAGAACACAAAATAACAAATTTTAGATGAAATCTGAGAGCTCTCTCTAGAGTTGCCAAGTCTGCAGTTTTCCAACATAATTGGGCTACCTTTAAGAGCTTGCTGCAGGTTGTTTTTATTGTGTGGGTTAAAGGTTTGACACATTAGATCAATTATATATATGTGCTTGCATTGAAATATTTTACTCTACCAAATTATTATATATATATATATATATATATATATATATATATATATATATATATATATATATATATATATATATATATATATATATATATATATATATATATATATATATATATATTAATCATAATTATTTTCTACCAATCATAAAAATGGCAGTCACATCATGAGAGACATCATACCAGCTAATCGTGCAGTCAATAAGAGGATTTTTTTAAGGTTACGACATTTTTTACATTTCTAGTATACAGTTATTCTCAAACCAAAACATATGTATAGTATATAATGTATAATCTGGATATTACATACAGTGATGTAAATATAATGTATATTTTTTGAATGGAAGGTGGCATATTTTGAGTATTGATATTATTAGACTAGGTTTGATTGACTATTGGGCTAGTATTGTAGTAAACTCTGTTGCCTGCATCCCTGGCTTCCTTATCCTCAACAGACAACGGACGAAAGACATTTAGTGTTGCCAGATTGGGCGGTTAATAAAATTTGGGCTGTTTTGAAACGTAAATTCTATATATCACTTATTCAACAAAACATAACTGTGCGCTCCTACTCTATTCAGCTAGTAGTGACCAGTGCATTGCGCAAACCGTGTGGGCCCACCTGCAAGAGTTGAAGGAAAGTTGAAAATCTGACTCCTGTTCGTGTGCACGTGCATCACGCAGCGCCTGCAGTTAAACTTACAGCAGTTATCATGGCACTTATTGATGATTTTTTTCTACAATTGACAGCAAGAACAAACATAGAAGCATTGTCTGATTGAAAAGCAGCACCTAATAATGTTCAAAAGAATTTAAACACCAAAATGGGACGAATTTATAGCCCATTTTGAAAATAAAACATACTCGAATAGGTAGTGTAATCTACATAGCAATAAGTGCAGTGTGTGGGTGAGAGAGGGTTTCGATGTGGTTCTGTGACTGATGGTGTTGGTATGGTTAAAAATGATGACAGTTAAAATAACTAGGTTAATTTTGATTTAAATCAATTAAACTTAATTAGAATATTACTCTAATATTTTGTGCGTTTTTTTTGTGTGTGTGTTTGGGCGGGTTTTGGACAGCTTTTGGGCTGGAAAAAGTAAACTATATCTGGCAACACTGAAGACATTCAACAACCAGAAAAGGAACCAAAATATTTAATCCGACCCCAGCGATTCAACTATCATACAAAGCTTCAAAAACAATTTTGTGCTATCAAAAAACTATTAAAAGCACATTGATTGCCAAAGTCTTCCACTTCAGAACAGGCTGCGTGTTTGCTATGCGCAATACAATGCTTGCATGTTTCACTGCTGACTCTAATAGCATTTACGTCATATGAACATACAGCAGTGTGTCACATGAAATGTTTCGACCATGTTTTTTGTTTCATTTCTGGACTTTGAATGAGTCAGGACTATTAATGTCTATGAAGGATGAGGGAACTCCTGAATGTAATAACATGCTCACTTTGTAAAACTGCTTTGGGAACCTGAACTTGAATTGAATACAAGTGTGTCAGTTGAAGTGTGTCAAGTTTATGAGCAGATCTTGACTCTGCAGTTTTTTTCTCCTGTGTTTTTAGTACTGCTTTTGGTTAGAGAGTGTGTGGAAACTGAAGAATTTAGAGGTACATTGCAAATGTGTAAAGGCTTGTGAGAAAAACGATGCTAATTAAACAACACCATGGTTTTTAGAAGAGCTCTATATACTCTGTGTTCTCTGAGGAACCTATTGTATAGGTTTCTGTAAGACCTCTGCTTCCTGTTAGTGTTTTTATCAGTAACCACATCATGAAAGACAGGTTTAGTGGCACTTCATGAAAGGAAGTGGCAACCAGTATTTTTTTCATCTGTGTAATTATGCATATACTGTACAGTTACTGGCTACTTTATTGGGCACACAACAGCTTGTCAATGTAAAGATCTAATCAGCTAATCACATGGCAGCAATTCTTGTATGTGGTTGTGGTCAAGATGATCTGCTAAAGTTCAAACCAAACATTAGAAAGTGGAAGGAAGATGAGTTAATTGACTTTGAATACTGGAATCAGACATAATAGGCTTAGTCACTCAGAAACTGCTGATCTACTCATATTTACATGTCCAACCATCTCTTACAGAGAATGGTCTTAAAGGGTGAAAACATCCAATAAATGACGTTCTATGGCTGAAAATGCCTTCCTGCTGCAAGAGGCCAGAGCAGAATGACCAGAATATCTAGAAAAACAATAGCTCAAATAACCACTCGCTACAACTGAAGTTGCAGAAGAACATCTCTGAACACACACGATAGTTAAACTTTGAAGCAGATGAGCTACAGCAGCAGAAGAATTAACCACTGCCAATCCTGAGAATAGCTAGTATTATTCACACATGCAGGCTCACTAAAGACGGACAATTGAAGACTAGTAGAAATTTGCCAGGTTTGATAAATCCCAATTACTACTGCATTCAGACGGCGGTGTGAGCATTTAAACAACATGAAAGGATTACTCCACACAATGTCTTGCATCAACTGTTCCGGATGATGATAAGGGGCAGTTTTTCCTGTCATTGTTTGTGCCTCTTTAAAATGTCACGGCCTACCTGAGCATTTTTGCTGACATCTCTATCTGATTATGACCACAGCGAAGCCATCTTGTGAGGGCTTTCCCAGCAAGATAGCATGTCATGTCAAAAAAGAGGATTCCAGCACTACTTGTGATAAAGGAGATACATATATAGATAATACATATGTATTTTAGCTTGAAAGCCTTACTCAGGGTATTAGACACACACCATACAAAGACATTTAAAAAGTATACACCTCCATCTTGGAATACCTATTGACAAATTACCAACACCCCATATAATCTGACCAGTGTTGCCAGATGTAGCTCGCTAATTCCAGCCCAAAAACTATCCAAAACCCGAAAATGCAAAAAGACCCACCCAGTCATCTAGAAATCTCTTAGTGTGTGTGTGCAGGGGGTATGGGCGCTGGGGCATGTTATAATGTTCGGCAGAATCACGCTCGGGGGGCCGGGGGGGGGGGGGGGGGTGTTCCCTATGTTGCAGGGGGCGGACATTACATTGCAAAACCGCCCAAATTTTCACTAGCCGCCTATGTCCTTTTTTACCACCCAATATGGCAACGGTGAATCTGACTCAAATCACCACACTGACTATGCTTACATGGACATCAGTAATCGAATTATTTGCCTTAATCACAATAAGACAATACTATATTTATATAAATAGTCTAGATCATTGCAAACAGGTGTAACCAAATCAAGGAAATGTGATGGAGCCGTACACATATCACAGTCATTCTGCTTTTACTGAATCTTTTGGTTTTGTTACCAAAACCAAAATACAGAGAGCCACTTGCATCCATTTGCATCATTCTGGCGTAATAATTAAAAAACTTGCTAGAGCATGCAAAACAAACAAAACAAACAAAAAAAACATTAAAAACATTCAGAACATCATGCAATGTTTGCAGAAGTTGTTTTTGGTGGAGACAAGCAGACATTATCACTGTTGGCATTGGGTCAGTCCCTCTTGTCACCAAGGTATGTGAAACACACACACACACACACACACACACACACACACACACACACACACACAAGAATGAACATTATAAAAACTAAAGTTTGTTGTACAGTTGGTGGTTCACTTCCATTATTTGGTATGATTGCTTTCATATCAGAAGTGAACCGTACCAGAGCTCGCACGAACCGTACCCCAGACCACATCTTTCAGGCGGACTTGGGCACGGTTAATGGGTGAAGACACATTTACGCTAGCTTAACGTATCGTACTTTGACGTCAAATGAGCCCGGGTGCGGATCAAAAGTGCTAGTGTGAAAGCACTCTGAGTCTGAATGGAGAACGTCCTCATAGTACGTCATCAAACCTGGAGTTAAAAACAACAGCAGTGCATTATACATTATAGTTAAATAATATATTAAATATAATTAGATTGTTTCATATACTAGCAACATTTCAGCTATTAAACAATACATTTGCTAGATTTTTGTTCATGTTAAAAATAAATAAATAACAGATTCTTTTTAGAAAAACGTCTGTTGCTTGTCATCACGTTTGATGATTTGGGGCTCATAGTTCTTGGTTTTGGTTTTTCTATGATTACAGTTCAACCACTAAAGTCAGATGGGATGTTTTTGGGGAGTTTTTTATGTCTCGAGACTGTTGCTGTCTATGGAGTCTGAGGGAGCTCTCAGATATCATCTAAAATATCTTAATTTGTGTTCTGAAGATGAATGAAGGACTCAGGAGATTAGAACAACTTGAGCGTGAGTAATTAATAACGTTATTTTCATTTTTGGGTGAACTAACACAACAGTGAGCTCAAATGGCCTCAACAGATCAGCATGTTCTAAGTCACTTGAGCACTTTTGGGATACACTGGAACAGAAGATTTGCATCATGGTCATGCAGCTGACAAATCTGCATGATGCTGTAATGACAATATGGACCAGTGTCAAATGCTTTCAGCTCCTTGTTGACAAAAGATAGTCCAGCACAGTACTAGCAATGTGAACCAAAAGAAAAGAGAAGGTGCAAGTTCTGTCCATCTGTTCTTGGAGGCAGGTCTAAACATGAATTTAAAGTTTGCATTTGAATTGAAGAGGCCACATTTAAGTAGACTAAATCCCTAAACATCACCAGAAGAGTTCATTTAATTTAAATGTACACAAAATATAGGGCGAGTTTTCTTTTTACACTGACTTGCTATATAACATTTTGTAATCAAAACACAATTGTTGTTTGTCTGTTGTTAAACCGGTTTTTGGCAGAAACCATGGTTCAACATTCCACAGAAAAACAATGGATTTCCTCTTTTATCTTGTTTTTTATCAATTATTATCATAAATTTACTTCGAATTCCAAGTTTAAATTAAGGGTACTGCATTAAATACAGATCTCTGTGATTAATATCGCCTAATAAATGTGCGGTTTCTTTGCTTTTTTCTCCACATATTATTAACTTAACATAAGATACTATAGCAAAACCATGGTTAATCATCTGCAAAGAAAAAAAAATCTGGAGCTTCTTCAAGACTGCATTTCAAGGAGTTTTTGAAGGCCGGTTTTGCATAGCAGCATGGCGTCTTGGCACAGATCATTCAGTCTGCTTATAATTTTTGTAAAATGTAATACTTTAAAATGAAGTTTCCTTCACACGGTTAAGTGCATTTAAAAAGCCTGCAATAAACTTGCACATGTCACTTCAGTAAAGCTTTTAAAGAAATGCATCTTTGGTTCCTTGAACAAATCAAAGCAGAATAAAGCGGCTTTGTGTGTCTAAAGGTTCTCTATATCCTTCTGAGGATTTTTTTTTCTTTGTGGCCGGGCAGGTTTTGTGGGATTTCAGTAGGACCGGTTTATCCAGGAGAGAACTGGTGTTTGTGTGCCACGGCGAGGAACTGCTCAAACCTGTTCTCCTCGTCAGTAGGGAGGCGAAGGAGGGGCAGCTTGGAGAGGAGGAGGAGGAGGAGAGGAGTGCAGGGCGTATGAAAAAAAAACTGTTTTTTTACCTTTACTCTTTATTTCGCTGTCATTCTCCATAGTTTGGAATCTGACTTTGTGGGGGGCTCTGCAGGACACCGGTGTGACGAGGAGGCGACCGCGGCGCGTGATTGGCAGGTGACGTGATTGACGTCCACAAGGTGGCACGGGGTGAGCGAACTCCTCATTTCACCTCAGCGCACCACATTGATCTTGAGCTTTTGATGTTATTTATTAAGCTGGTGCAGGATATGATCAGTCATGTTTACTTACTATTTCATGTCAAAATCATTTCCAGTCCATAAGTTTCCATGTGAAACTTAATCAATCATTACTCAAGCTATTTCATTTGGGTGGGGAGACTTGCTTCTTTATTAAATAAGTGAAATGACTCAGTTTTAGTTTTGCATTCTATTTTACTCATTTACATCTGTATTTAGTATTAGCATAATGCTTTTTTATGTTAATCAGTTTCATATTAATTAACAATATTTGTTCACACTTATTTGGAGGCCTTAACTATTAGGCATTGGTAAATAATATACTAATTATTGTGTGCACTATATAGCAATATGCATTAACATGATGGTGTATCATTGCAATTAAAGTACCTACATTTAATTCATATTTGTAGTTACGATTATTGTAAACATGAAACACTATAAACCTAACCCTAAACATCTACACCTCAAACTAATGAACAAGTACACTGTAAAAAATGATATGATCAATCAGTCATGACAACATATTTTTAGGTCATTGCATCTTATTAAACTATAAGTTAATCTAAGTTTAAAATTAATTTTATATGTTATGCAAGCTGCTTTAAGGAAGTTTAACATAATATCAGTTCAATGGACTCATGAGATTAATTTAATTCAACTTAAAAAATACAAGGCAGCAGCGTATGCACATTTACAGATTAACATACAATTACACAGTGAATACATCCACATCTTGTGGGCATTTAATGTTAGTACTTAGTAGTCAGCTAATATATAAAATAGTCTAAAAACAAGATGTTTTTATCATAAATAAACTTATTTTTAACATATATTTTGATATGAAAGCCCTTTATTTTGATGTGTCCTTGTTACAGTGTACCGATTGCAAAATTAATTATATATTACTATATGGTTAGGGTTTTCCCAGAGATGGGTTGCAGCTGGAAGGGCATCCGCTGCGTAAAACATGTGCTGGATAAGTTGGCGGTTCATTCCGCTGTGGCGACCCCAGATTAATAAAGGGACTAAGCCGAAAAAAAAATGAATAAATGAATGAATGAATATGGTTAGGGTTAGATTGTAAGTTTAGTTGCATGTAATTATGCATAATTGATTGTAATTACTATTGGACAGTAGGTAGATAGAACATGTGCAACATAAACACCTTAAAATATAATGCTAAGTTGAATACTAACAACAATGCATGTCTAGAGAGTTAGTCCACTAACACTGACAGTGTGTCATGTTCACACTTTACCATTTGTTTGCAACTTCCTCCCTCTCACTCACTCACTGTCTCATTCTCTCTCACAGTTTTGATTGTTATGCCCTTGGTAATATGCTAAATCATTTTAAATCATAATTAGCCAGAAGGCTTTAGCATGTAAAACACAAAGTGCAATAAACTAGCACATAAAACTAGCAAAATCAGAGTGTTTTTAAACAAAACTATTAAAAAGTGATTATTGAATACTAATTCACTGTAATACCCAAAAAGTTAACTCACGGTAAAAGGCAACTCAAACCATTTGAGGATTGCAACAAATCATTTGCGTTCAAAACCTACTCCTAATGAGTACTGGGAACTTAATCCATTTGAGTAAATGAAGCAATTTGAGCACAGTAAAACCCAATAAATGAAGAGAACTCAAACCAACCGAGTACTGTAAAACCCAATAAGTTAAGGCAACTCAAATCATTTAAGGAAACTGATTGCAACAAACCATTTGAGTAAAAAAACAACTCTATATGAGTACTGTGAACTTACTCCATTTAAGTTAAAGGGATGACGTATTTAATTAACTCATTACCTTCAACACTGAATTCAAAACTCTTTTCAAATCAGTAGAATTAACTTTCAGTCAATTTTGAGTTAACTACACACATTTTATTTTATAAAGTTGACTGTTGGCTTTCACAGTGTAGTATCTCCTCTGACAATCTGTCTTGTTCACTGATATATTTGATTGCAACCCCCTTTTTCTCTTGCTTGCTTGCTTGTATTGTGTGTCTCATTCAGATTTTGCTGACCTGCCCTTCTTTTCATGCTACAGTATATGATGTGAAATTAATATTGCAAAACACAATGTCAAAAAACAAAAACCTAGCAAAAATCATAGGCAGTGGTTGCGAAATATCAGACCTGATCCACAATTCATCTCAGAAGCATACTTTCTCATGTATATTAATATTATTATTCTGCCTCAGGCCTGCTCAAAGACTCCACCTGTCAGTCCTTCTGATGAATTTTGGTTGTTAATGATCAGATATGGTATATAACACATATACTGTGCCACTTATTTAGTGGCACTGTGCATGACCTCTGACCCCTAATGTCAAGGTCACTGAGAATCAAAGGTTAGATCTTACCCCTGTTTGTATGGTAAACCAACACAGTTATATTCTAAAAACGTTAGTAATCATATTTTGCGAAGTCAGCTTTTAGGAGTGTTTAAAATATCAATTTGTGTATGTGTGTGCGTTTGTGTGGGTAAATGTGTGTGAAAAGTGAGGTCTGCAGTTCTGACAGACAGGTTCCCTCTTGCTCATTCTGCTGTAACGTTCAAAACTGTTAGCTAACATATCCTGACATGCAGAGAGAGTGAAAGAGCAGGCGAAAATCACTCAGATCAAAATGAAAAAAAAAATTGCAAAGGGAAGGGGGGGGGGGGGGTAATGACAACCGCACCCTCCTATGAGCCCTCGGTGGTGTATCTCCACAGGCATAAGCCTTGCAGAGTAGTGTAAAACCTGTTATGAAGAATAATGTATTCAGATGTTTATATGCCACTTTGCAGCACAGTTTCTCATAAAAAAACAGCACTTCTCATTCTCACTTCATTTCTCATAAAAAAGCAATCCTCTCATAAAATGTGTTTATGTTCCATCAGCTTTAAGTGAGCACTATACACGTTTTTTTGTAAATAGGCTCATTTATAATCATCCTACAGTTAAACAGTTGAGTTTTACATTTTTTTTACTCTTTCAGCTGATCTCTGGGTCTGAAGGTAGCATTTTTAGCTTAGCTTAGCATATCAGATTAGACCATTAGCATCTCGCTCAAAAATGAACAAAGAGTTTCAATAATTTTCCTATTTAAGGCTTGAGCCTTCTATAGTTGCATTGTATACTAAGATAGGCAGAAAATGAAAAGTTGCTATTTTCAAGGCCGATGTGGTCAGGAACTATACTCTCATTTTGGCGTAATAATCGAAAACTTGCTGCAGCAGGCAAAATTATATTACGCAGTACCTGAAAATAGTCTCCATCTAGGTAACTTTCAACATGGTCACTGATTATGTTGTCAGAAGCTACCCGATTTTCATGTGCTGTATATTATCATTGCGCCTACTGCAGCCATGGTATGGCAGCAAAGTTCCTTGATTATTACACCAGAATGAGAATATAAAATTCCTAATCACATTAGCCTAGAAAATAGCAACTTTCATCACATGATGTAGCTATACAGATTTTAAAGCTGACAAGCTTTAAAACTGAAAATGATCTAAACACTTTGGTAATTTTTTGAGCGTGATGCTAATGGTCTAATCCAATTCAATGATCTATGCTAAGCTAAGCTAAAAGTGCTCCAATCTAACCCGCAGATCATTTGAATATATTTAAAAGTGATAAAACTTAACTAGGCATCACAGTGGCAAAGTGGGTAGCGCTGACGCCTCACAGCAAGAAGGTGGCTGGCTCGAGCCCCAGCTGGGTAAGTTGGCATTTCTGTGTGGTCTGCATGTTCTCCTCCTTTTCGCGTGGGTTTCCTCCGGGTGCTCCGGTTTCCCCCACAGTCCAAAAACATGTGGTATAGGTGAATTGAATAAATTAAATTGGCCGTAGTGTGTGTGTGTGAATGAGAATGTATGGGTGTTTCCCAGTGATTGGTTGCAGCTGGTAGGGCATTCGCTGCGTAAAACATATGCTTGATAAGTTAGCGGTTCATTTTGCTGTGGTGTCCCCAGATTAATAAAGGGACTAAGCCGAAAATGAATGAATGAATAAATAAAACTCAACTATTTAACTCTAGGGGACTGGTAAAATTAATCTGTTTTCAAAAACAGGTGATCGTTTCTTTAAGAAACACTAGGCAGTGTTACTGGAAAATGTTTCTTGGCATGTAGGTAAAATTAATGCTTTTTGTTTTATATTGGTCAGTCTGATCACAAGTATATGACACTACATAGGTGTTAACAATGGCAGAAATGTGTTGACTTCCTGAAGTAGTCAAAAACAAACACACTTAAATTGTATCCGTTGGTTTATTTTATTTGTTTTTTTATTTAACAGAGACAATACACTTGACATTGTTATACAAAGACAACCGATGCTGCATACATATAGCATAAAGCTAATTTGCAGCCCTCGTCCCTGGTTAGGCTTTACATAAAAAAACACAATACAACAAACATATACAGTATCTACTGAGCCACAAACATAAAATGTAAGCCAATCTGCATACTAAAGAGAAATCTGACCAACCTGAAAGAATTCTTAGTTGAACTTAGGTTAGTTGAATGCATTCAATCTGTCACCCAAAAACACCTAATTTCTGTCTATTGAACTCATTTTTAAATATTACATGATGCATTATTGAAGCACGCCTACAGTATATGCATCTAATATGCATACATTTTCTTTGAAAGCATGAAAAAAGTAAAAAGTACAATGCCTTGTTATTAGCTGTGATTCTAACACAAACCCACAGTGTTTGGCCTAGTTTTGTGGCTATTAGAGTTGAAAAATGCGCTTCATATCGTTTACAAATTTCTCATTTTGCATAATGTATACATTATGTCCACTTATTAAATAAGAATAAACCCAACCATACACTATTCCGTCGAAAAATAAGGTAATGGTCAAATGTGGACCAAAGAGAGACATTAAAACACTATATTTGTCTTTCTGTGATCTGACTGAACAAACACAGGTTTAAAATATAGATATTCACATAAATTCACAGTGCATTTAAGTAAATTTAACATTGGTCTATGTGAATCCACATCAACAATGGTGATCTGTATATCTGTAATTGGTTTATATACACTACCTGACAGAAGTCTTGTCATCGATGCCAGTTGTAAAATCAACAAATAATGACTTGACTTCTAGTTGATCATTTGGAAAAGTGGCAGAAGGTTGATTTTTCTGATGAATCATCTGTTGAACTGCATCTCAATCATCACAAATACTGCAGAAGACCTATTGGAACATGGACCCAAGATTCTCACAGAGTTAGTCAATTAGTGAATTACAAATTAGTGAAGGAAAATCATGGTTGGGGTTACATTCTGTATGGGGGCATGTGAGAGATCTCCAGAGTGGATGGCAACATCAGCAGCCTGAGGTATCGAGACATTTGTGCTGCTCATTATATTACAAACTACAGAAGAGGGCGAATTCTTCAGCAGGATAGCACTCCTTCTCATACTTCAGCCTCCACATCAAAGTTCCTGAAAGCAAAGAAGGTCAAGGTTCTCCAGTATTGGCCAGGCCAGTCACCAGACATGAAGATTATTGAGCATGTGTGGGGTAAGATGAAGGAGGAGACATTAAAGATGAATCCAAAGAATCTTGATGAACTCTGGGAGTCCTGCAAGAACTATTTCTTTGTCATTCTTAAAGATGTATTAATAAGTTATTTGAGTCATTGCAGAGATGTAGGGATGCAGTCCTCCAAGCTCATGGGAGTCATACACAATATTAATTTATTGTCCACTGCACCATGACTTTATATTCTATACTGTACATTATTTCTGTTAAGTGACAAGACTTTTGTCTAAGCTCAGACCTTACTGTCCTAATTAAATAATTAAAAATCATGATCATATTTTATTTTGGCAAAATAAGCGTAATCTAGAGGCCTTTCATATAAGCCACTTCTCATACCAAATGGTCTACTAGAAGTCAAGCAATTATTTGGTGTTCCTAAAATTTGGATAGGCCTCAAGTCTATTGTCAGGTAGTGTATAGCGCAGCTCTATGAACTTAATATTTAGACTTTCACGTAGCATATCTCAATCAGAACCATTTTAAAAGCCGTCAGTGTGTAACATGATGGTTCATAAACACACTTCCTGATCCTGTTTGTTTTTTCAGCATCAGCGTGCACACACACACACACATTGTAGAAATGCTGTCCCTCCTTATTTCTTACTCTCTCTTTAACACACACATGTACATGCATACACAAATAAAGTTAGGCCTGCGGTGCTCACCTTGCAGAACCAGTTTGACAGGACCATGTTTTAATAGCCTTGGTATATATGACCGTAGAAATTTAAGCTCATATTTTAGCAGGTTAATCCAGGGCAACAGCAAAACACAAACTGGCACCAGTCACACCCTAATTATGCTTTGATTGAGAAAATAAAACTGTATTTCTTTTGGATTTACCATCGTTTTTTGCTTTATTTATAACTCTATTTTCAGGAAGACAAGCGAAGTGGAAGGTGTGCATGAACACCAGCATGGCTGTGGAAAGCTTTCCTGAGCTCCTGCAGAAACTGCGAGAGGTCCATGACAATGAGTTAGAAGGTATTTATTTGTATTGATCAAAAGGTATGCATGACCATATCTGTATTGCTGACACAAAATAAGGTAAAAACTGCCATTTCTTCCTAATATACCATGTAAAATGGTTTATTATGCATTGATGAGCCAAATAAGTATGACCAAACACAGGGGAAGTGAATATCGTTGATCATTAACAAGGTCACAAATTAAGCCCTGGGTAGATGACATGCAGGAAATAGGCA
Organism: Danio aesculapii; assembly: GCF_903798145.1. NCBI lineage: Eukaryota > Metazoa > Chordata > Actinopteri > Cypriniformes > Danionidae > Danio > Danio aesculapii. Next base: position 37,018,083 of record NC_079457.1, read on the forward strand.
GGATAAAAAGATCTGAGTGATTTTGACCCTTTAAAGGGACAGTTCACTCAAAAATGTTAAATCGGTCATCATTTTCTCACTTGCTCAAAACCTATTTAAGTTTCTTTCTTCATTTGAACAAAAAAGCATATGTTTTGAAAAATGCTGGTTGCTGGCACCCATTAAATTCCATAAGCTGTGTCTCATTTCAGAGGCTGCATCCTCCGAAGGACTCCAAAGTCCACACAAGCCAAACCGAGCATTTTGAAATAAGACAATCTAGCCTACAGAGAACAGATCTCTTCACCTAGCAATCATAACAGCTGCTGTTAACTTAAAGTCAAGTGCTATTTTGGGGTTTCTGCCTGGATTTTGCTTACCCAAATTCAAAAGCTTCCCATATTCACATGCAAAGGTGTAAATGCAAACGTTGGGTATCATTTAAAAAAAAAACTGAATTTTCATAAAACACTTTTGAAAGTGATAATTGTATATGTTGTCTGTGTTATAATAAACCCCTCCAAAAAAGAGGCTCTTTTTTGTAAACTCAAATTTGAAAGTGTACCTTTTAGGTTCTGTGTGGTCTAGGTTGCTGTAAATAATTTTGGTGGTTCCTGCACCTGTCAGTAATCATAGGAAAAAAGAAAGATGTGTCCATCATAATCTATGCAAAAGTTATTCTATTCCAACTGATGAGGGAATGGAACCACTTATTGGGCCAGTACGGACCTTTAAAATTTAAAGAATGCAAAAGTAAATTACGTCATGGACCTGGTACCGGGTACGCAGAGTTAATAAGCAGTAATAAAATTAGACTTTTTTTATCAGAGTGATTTTAAAACTTATTTTAAGCAATCTGAAGTCAAAGCAAGGTTTACGGAAGCTGAAAATATAATTCCTTAGATCCATACATGTACACATAAAAATGTAATCTGTCTATAAATTTACTTTTTAGTAAGACGTGTCATACTCTTTTTGTTTTTTAACATGTGTTTAGATGTCCAAGTAAAATAAAACCTAATTCATACATTAAATCCGGAGTTTCATTTTAAAAATGTCTTGCCGTTATCATCACGCAATGAATCTTGAGACGTTCAAGGCCGTGAAGAATCCACCAGTCGTGTTCTTCATTACCTGGGAAACAAAGTATGCATCTTGAAGCTGCATTTGAAAGAGCCTTCTAATTTAAAAAAAAAAATGACAGCCTTTGTCGCGCCGCAATGACGCAGCTCCCTTCAAATGCATCATATAGAGGATGCAGTCTCTGAAATGAGACACAGCTATAGTCTTTTTTTTCCTTCAATGGAAATCATTGGATCTCAGCAAACACCATTTTTCTAAATATCTTCTTTTGTGTTCAACAGAAAAAATAATCTAATGAACCACATGAGGGATAATAAATTATTAATTTTTGGGAGAACTATTTATTTAATTCTAAATATATTTTTTTTGGTTGCTCCTGCAACTATCCTGCATAGTCCCGGGCAACAGAAGCACTACTTTTGAACAGTCACACAGAGTAAATCACACTCATCTCACATAATCACTGGCCAATCAGAATGTCTGTTCACTAGTAAAAATGCCTACAATTGGTATGGAAGCCTTAAAACTAGATTTGTGCATCATTTGGGTTTTTAGGTACTTTCAAAAGTTTAAAAGCTTGAACCAAAGAGCCAAAAAATACACTGGAATATATTAAAGAACCTCTAAATTGAAAATAAGTCAATTTAAAATTATAATACATTCATGTAGAAGAATAAAAATGTGAGTAAATACAAAACACAAACAATTAACAGTAAAAGCTACCAAATTCAACAACAATATTTTCTCAGCTGACAATTTCAGGTTCTAAAAACTTCCTAAACATTCCCACTTAGTTGTAGAATGTGAATTTTGAATGTAAAAAATTTAAAACCATTCGGTTTTTTTTATGTATTAATTTTATTGTTATAATAAATATATATAATGTCTATATAATATGCAATATATAATGTATATAATAAACATGTATTAATGTTTTTGTAACATGTTCTCAGAACATTATTTAAAATGTTATTAGAACATTACATTTATGTTATATCAATGTTTAAGAAAGTTATTTTCTTTCAACTAGGGCTGAGTTATTAATTGAAATGAAAACGTTGTTGATCATACCTGCAATTGTCATACACATCATTGCAAATCATACACGGTTGTGTGTTCAGTTGTAAATCTCCTCTGAGAAAGAGAAACTCCAAACATGAAGAAACCCAGGAAATCCCCATAGCGCTGCGTTATAGACAGAGCTGCTTTCATGAAATTTCATGACTTACGACTGCAGAAGTTCTAAAGTGAGTTGGGAATAAAAAAATGCAATGAAACGTGGTATTCGCTATAAACATTAAATGTTAATAGACTCATTATAAACCTGACATTGTATTATGCAATAACTTAATGTGCCTGACTTTTTCACAAATGTTTTGATTTGTCAAAAAATATAGAGTAGCTTATGTCCATTGTTCATTTTTACGCACAAAATTGACAAAAACTCATCACATTTAAGATTATTTCTGTGGTTCTGTCCCTCCATTTCTTACCCCATTGTAAAACAAACACCGACCTGGTTTAGCGCTGACATCTTGTGGACAAACTAAGTAGTGGAAATAGAACTCAATACACGTGTGAGCTGCTCATTCATCTTATACACGGTTATAAACTTAATCTACATATGTTTGCAGGTTTAACAAATATTGCAAATGATTGTAACATTACAGGATACATATTTAAAATGTAGTCTACTGATTTCTTCATATAAAGAAGCTTGTTTACAATCATCAATGCCTCTGATTTCAAATGACAGCTTAGGCATTTAAATGGCAATGGAATGAACCAATGATTTGGTTCAATACATATCATTTTTATGAGTACCAGTGCCCCATTGGTATTTTTATCACATACGTTTTTTTGTACCCCACTGTAGTCGAAACTGGACTTTGGAAAACATCATCCTGCTGTTTACATTTGCAATTTTTACCCAGGGATTTGACTAATTGTTGCAGATCAGGCACACCCCTTTGACAATGCTGTTCCCATGATGGAAGTGGACTCTTTCAGCAGGATAATACACTCCACACCACACACACTTTTCAGAAATAGTTTTTTAAAAAGATATGATTAAGAATTCAAGGTGCTGCCCTGTCCTTTAAAGGCTCGAGATTTCAATTCAATTGAGATTTTCTGGCATGTTCTTGATCAAAAATTTCAATTAAAAGCAGATTCACCTCACAGGACTTATAGTAAAGTATCTCTTGCTAATGATTGGTCTTGAAGACTCCAAGCTCATTGCTGTTTGGGTAGCACATGGAGGACCAGCATGTGGGCAAGTGGTCATAATGTTTTGGGTTTTTGGTATAGACGCTCATCTGAGAATGACAAAATCATTTCAGATGGTGTCAATAATATTTGTTTTCCGTATCGTCTGGTTTTGTAATGACATGATGTGTTGAGGCAAACAGTGCATTAGTAGTTCTATGAATGTGGAATTGTAAGTTTTAGTTGAAAGATTACATTTTTGTGAAGCAAAACAAAAAAGAAAGTACTTAAACACGTTTGACTGCAGTTTCTAAGTACGGGGCAGTATGACGTCAAAAACTTTTGTCCTTTTCACACTAATGATATTTGCCTGGATATTATTGATTAACAACTTAATGCTGACTATGATTTGTAATCAAATGCATGTTGTTCTGATGTGGTCAGTTTGCTTTGTAGCTCATTTTGTACTAGATATACTTGTGATGCAGAGCATTCGTGATATAGTCTGGTGAAGCATGGTTCCTCAAAAGAAATAAAAGACATGTAAAATCAAGGTAAAACTATGTTGAGCCATTCACCTTTTTATTATGTTTGCTTTTGACAACAATATTGGTTGGGTTTAGTTAAATTTTAGCTTCGCTGGTTTAGTTTATGTGTACGACAAGCTCTGCCTTCTTGTGGACATGTTAAAGAATGATGACCATCTGAAACAAATGCACCCTAGCGACTACTCTAGTGCCCTCTAGTGGATTTAGCATCTGTAACATATGACAAAATGTACCGGGAGCAATGTGTAGGGGAAATACACAGTTTTAACCCAAAATGACTGTCAGTCTGTCAGATGAAGAAGAACCGGAGTCAGAAATTGAATTAGAATAAAGTTTGCTGAAGTTAGTTCGCAGTTTCATCAGCAAAAGACAGCCTTTACACTCGCAAAAATGTTAGTACGCCTCTCTGATTAACAACAACAGTTATACTCTCACATAACGTCATTAACTGCATCATACATAGACAGCAGGTGTTTCAACCTGATTGGTTATGAACACAGACAGACTAAGAAAATTTCAACATGTGTGTGCGCGTACAATTCTAAACAATATCTCAAGCATACAAATGTCAGACAGCCACTAGGCTATTTAGAGCTGACCCCAGACCTGTAAAATGGTCCATAAAGGAATAGAACACACACACACACACAAGTACAATCTGTTTCTTACCCAAAGCTGAGTATACTCTTAGCCATCTCATCAAAACTGGTTAAAACTGGTACAATTTATATCCAAACTGGCAGCTTGCATACAAAGGAATTAACTTTAGATTTAACACATAAAATGGCAAATAACTCAGAAAACAGTTATTTCCAATTCTTGTAGAGTCCGGGTCCACTAAAGAGGTCTCGGTGACCTCTGACCTGGCTGGGTAGATCCTGAGGAAACAAATCATTTGGATCACACTTTATTTTGATGGTCTGTTTGTTGAATTTAGTTACATTGCATCTACATGCCAACTTAGTTTCATTAAATTATAAGTAGACTGTTAGGTTGGGGTTAGGCTTAGAGTTAGGGTCAGTGTAAGTGGACATGTACTTGCAAAATTTCTTATAGTCAGTTGAAGGAGCAGTATCAACAGATATTAAGCAGACAGTCTACTAATACTCAAATGGACCATCAAAATAAAGTGTTACCATCATTTGGCATACAGAAAAAACAATCACACACATGTTATTCTAGTTTTACTCTGAAGTGGGATGACACTAAGGTCATCATATAATATAGGCTCTTAAACATTCAACTTTATTAATAATCATAAAGATATAGGAAAGGATATGTGTTACTCCATCCTGGAGGAACATCCATCAGAAAATCCATGCCATCAAATGCATTTTACATTTTGCAAAAATGTAGGCTGAGGGACATATTTTAAATAAGCCTGACCTGAAAAAGTCTCAATTACATCATCTTTTGCATTTGCACTTCGTGATGAAGAATGTTTCTGCAGAAATGACTAAATTTTTGTATTATGTATGCAAAGGCAAGTAGTTGGAGATGTCACTTTGGAAAGAAACTCTACTCATCCGCGCACATAATGTGTGGTCTGGTAATCCACCATTGTTGTTCTGGTTGTCAAGTACTCATACATGACTATAGCCTGTCAAGTACACGACAGTAGGCTGAATAACACATACAGTAACAAGTGTGCGCATAAAGTCATCATTTTCACAAAACTTTGTTAGTGTAGATAGAGAAGATAATGATACCATTTTCCCAAACTTTTAAATTCATCAACTAATAGATAAGTAGAAGTGTGGTTCATTATTGGGAAACTTAATGAAGAAGAAAAAGCCCATGTTCAAGTCAGTGACTCTTACTCATCACATTGACCAGCAGAAAACTTGCTTTGGTTTAGTTTAAAAGCAACTTCTGTGTGAGTTTCATACATTGCCAAACTTTTGACAATGTACTTACTGAGTCCAAAGTGCTTGCAAGCTCTTAATAAATCTGCATCGTAGATAGTCTGAAATTGACATCAGTTATTTACCATTGTATCATTCCAAAACTCTTTGACTTTGATGTATTTATCTCTGAACACCAAAAGAGAGTTCAGTTAATAAAGGTGGGGTGAATTAAACAACAAGGCATTAAACCGTGACTCACTTTTAACACTTTAAATACGCCTAAAACTGTCAGCAAATATTTAATCACTTGTAAAATCATAACGATGGCCACTACTTTGCAACACTCTAAATACATGAAAATCCAATAATTTTTGGTGTGTGTTTTACGAGAAAATAGTATTTTGAGTTTCTCAATTAGTATACTGATAGTATTCTGAGTTTCTGCCTCAATATTAAATGTTTAATTCATTGTGTTACATGCTTGTTTATACAATTTCAAAGTTTTTGGAATACAAATTTAATGAAAGTATTTTTCCCCAGCCTTTCAGATTCACTATATAGTTTTCTCTCTCGGCAGGTTGGCAAGAGAAAGTACTGGAACTGACAAATAAAAAGAACATGTGAGTTCAAATACCATTATTTAAAGTAAAATTCTGATGATGTCAGATTATAATATTTTGTTGTGCTGTAGTGACACGAAGCGCTTAGAAGAACTTCACAGCAGGAATCAGCAGCTGAGAGAACAGCAGCGGATTCTGACTGAGAACATCAAGCAGCTTGAGAACAGGTGTGCGTGTGTGTGTGTGTACAGTGCTCAGTATATACAGATGTCACCACTACAAAATGTTCCCTCTGCCGCCGATGTTACCACCGCCGCGGATGTACCTACGTGCACCAGCATCTTTTGACCGCTGGGTGGCGCTTTAACCAGAGTTTCAGCTTTGCCTTTTCACAATACTAGATAGGACGGTACTGTACTGCATTTATAGCCTACTTGTTCTCAATTACGGGACTACAGTATATAGACTAAGCCTGATATTTTTTTATATTGAACTAATTCTATCCCCATTACAGAAAAAAAGAAATCTAAAAACACAGTTTAAAATGTTTAATCACTTTGGTTTTTGGAGATACTGTAACTGGCAAAGTTTACTCACTATACACGTGTCGTAAATATCTGCACACCAGTATAAGAACTTTAAATCTGGCTAATACAAAAGCATAATTCAAGATGATATAAAAAAATGATATAGCCCATATTTATTTATTAAAACCAACGTAATTCTATCCAGTTCTTTGCTTTGGTAATGCGGAATAGGTTGGAACAACTGTGATCAGCCTGATTTAAAATCCTGGATATCAAACATGTTCGATATGATGATGGAGGCACAATTTGTAATGGCATTCATAATTAAAACAACACAAGACAAGACACGTTTAATAAAAGCTATAATCAAATGTCTCTCATTCCTTAATATTTTAGAAAAAGTAGGTAACGTTTGCATAATGGTTATCTTATCCCCCCGCGACCCACCCATAAACATGCAGCCTATTTTTAATTACCTGACCCGTAGATTGACGGCAGCACCTGTGGAATAGCCTAACCTAGAAATGGGGTTTAAGTTGATATTCTTGTAGGCCATTTGTGATTTATAAAAATGCTTATCTGGGGGGAATTCCGAAAACCATCGTTAGCCAACTAAGGTCGCAAGTTCCGTCCTTACAAGCATAGGTTGTTGATTTGCCGTTTCCCAAATTCATCGTTCTAACGAACATTCGCAAACTGCATTGCAAACTTGTACGCTTGCAACTACACCTCTGGAGCTGTAGTTAGAAACATAGTTCCTGGCTGTGTTCTATTCACAGCTATCCCCCCTATGCCCTATTCATTTAGAACATTCTAACATTTAAACTTGGAATGATTAAAAAAAAACATGGTGTAATTTGCTTTCCAAGTTTTTTTTCAGTTCAGTTTTAGCGATCTTCATGTTTACAATTGCGCTCCCTTCGCAGTGCACTTTAAAAAACATTGATGTCATTTTGAACACAGCTGTGGCAAAGTACACCCCTCACAAATATATATTTTAATTTTATAGAAAAATATTAAATACAAATAAAAAAAACAAGAAAAATCAAGAGAAGCAAAAAAATAAATAAAATAAAAATAGTTGAAATTTTGTTGCAATGCTTTATTTTTTTTTTTGCAATATTTAGCTTAAATTTAATTGTATTATCTTTCAATTTCTAAATATGTTTGGTGATTAAAATATTATTTTAATAAATATATCTGTTTAATAAATCTGTTTTGTTTAAACGCACCAAAATACATTTCCTATATTCACTGAGAAATGGATACAAATATTCATTTTCAAAAGGTGGTGTACTCAAATATGCTGAGTACTGTATGTGTGTTTGCGTTTGTGTGCATGTGAGAGAGTGTTCAATCTTAATTTGGATGTGTGTTTTTGATCCTCAGATTGCGGGCTGGTCTGTGTGACAGGTGCACAGTCACCCAGGAAATGGCGAAAAAAAGACAACAGGACTATGAAAACTCTCAGATCCAGAGTCTACAGCACATCTCTCTACTAGGTCAGTCTGCATATGAAAAAGAAACACTAGGTCATTGTGGCATTGACCCGGTGTTGTTTATTGTAAACTAATACATTAAATCTGTATTGGCAATGTATTTTATATATAAATATTTTATATTCCAGCATTATTACTCTTTTATTAGGTCTTTGGTCTCAGCATGATTTCTAAAGGATCATGTGACACTGGAGACTGGAGTAATGCTGCTAAAAAGCTTTACATCACAGGAATGTTCAGGAATTAAAAAATAAAATCCATCAATATTATAACAACATAGTTCTGTCACTTTTTGCAATATTTACTTTGTTGTCATGAAGTTCTTGCAGGTCATAGAGTATTATATGAATATTAAAGATATAACTGTTTGTCCACTGTTGCAGTAAGTGAGATGAACACGCTGAAGAAGGAAAACGACAGACTTAGAGATGAGCTGAAGACCTTGAGTGAGCCGTCAAAGTGAGTGGTTATCTATATCCTCAAAAAAAAGGCTTATGTTGGTCATTTTGGCATAGTTTAGCAGATTATTAGTTCGGTATATTCTATATAATAGTCATGAATGATAGTCCTTCACCTTTCAGTCGTCAGAATGGTCATGTAGAGGACACGGTCAGTCCAGATGTTAAGGTGTCTGCTGATCCAGCAGTGTCCTCAGGCCTGAAGTCCTGTCAGCCTCCAGCAGGGGACGCCACTGTACCCGCAGCAACTGTCAAACGAGAAAGTGACAGCAGCCCTACCGACAGCCTGGGTAACAGCACAGCACTCCATATATCCCAAACAATACCACTTTACTCTGATAATACATGAGATCATTGTCTTTTTCTCCGTTTTACCACTCAAAATTCTTGGGCACACCTCTATTGTTGCCACAAGATAAAGAATTAGATGGTATGATTTATACATTTATTAACTAATTTGCTAATTATAGGTAAATCATGACCATGTTTTTTTGCATTTACTTTTTGTTAAATTATAGCCACTATTTCAATAAAAGGAAATTAATAATTACAGTGTGACTACCAATATAAAATGTGGACATACCAAACCTTTAGTAGTCACTACTGGTCAATTTGCGAATTTAGTTTGCATGTCTGTGTACAGTAAAACCACTATGACTGTTCAAAGCAACTGTTTTCTATTTGAACTTAATTTAACATTTATTTCTGTGATTCAAAGACTTTTGAGAATCATTTCTCCAGTCTTTCTTGTCAGCTGAACTTTCAGAGACATTATAATGTGTTGATTAAAAACATAAGATCTTAATTACATCATAAACTTGCTCTGACAGTTACACAAAGATTTAGCTTTGATAAATTCCTATGTTTTTCCCATTGTTGGGTTGTGGCTGGAAGGGCATCTGTTGCGTAAAACATGTGCTGGATAAGTTGGCGGATAAATTCCGCTGTGTCGACCCCTGATTAATAAAGTGACTAAGCCGAAAAGAATATGAATTAATTAAATTCCGAAGTTAAGAAAGTTAAGTTTAAGGAAATCAAACACGGAGAATCTCAAAAAACGATTTGATTTAGTAAAATTGATATATAATCTTATATGAAGTCTCTTTCGATCAATCTTTTGATCTGCTTTTAAATGCAATACTTGTGATGAATCATCCAAATTTGACTCCAATTAAACAGTAAAAGGTAATTTATGCCAGAGAATGCTGTCGAGTTCAATCGGGTGTAATATGTTGATTACTTTCATGACTTCCAATAAAACTAAATCTCTTATGTGCAGCATTTTATCTATAGTTTGACCTTATTAGTGGACAGATTCAACAAATGAGAGGAAAAAGTGTGCTTAAAGAGCTCATAGAGCTAAAAGTATCCCTATATATTTTGGGGTTATTCTTAGGTTGAATCTTTCGTTACCAAGTGCACTTGTGGTGACAGAAAGAAACACACCTTTTGTACGAGGAACAACTTTATTCCTTTATTTACATTTGCAGCTGGTCAGAACAGCAGAAACCGTTGCTAATTCACAAATGGCACTTTAGAACTCGTATTCAATGATCTATCATTATGTCTAAAGTGATGACAAAGCAGGTGATTTTGCTCACATTTAAGATTTTAAGGCTATTATTAAGGCTAAACGGCATGAAATCTGTTGCAGACAGCATTTCACAAAAATTAACCCAAAAAAGCCAAAGCAAAGCAAACATTACTAGATTATTATGGTATAAAATAAATACAGCAATACAAAATACAAAAGAGATCGACTAAGAATGTCACTTACAGTGCATGTTCTATATTGATTTGTTCAGCTGTAGTTTGAAGTGTACACTGAGAAAATGCTGAGTTTTTCTCCCTCTAAGGACTTATTATGCTGTCTCTTTTGTCTTCTTGTGCACCGAATCTCCAAAATTATGCAAACATATTTTAAAATAGGCACTTTCCTCATAAATAAACTGCATAGTTGCAATCTAAACAACTATTTTGAAATTAACATTATGTTGTGAGTACAAAATGTAGTGAGTTAGTTTAGCTCTCTGCTTGGCACTCTATGTGGGTGGAGTAATACACAAGGGTGAAGAGGCTGTAGAAGTGCTGTTATTGCAGAATATTGCACGGCTATCAGCCAATTAGATTCGAGAACCAGACTGAACTGTTTAATATATATATATATATATATATATATATATATATATATATATATATATATATATATATATATATATATACATATATATATATATATATATATATATATATATATATATATATATATATATATATAATCTCATTACTACAACTAAATGTACTGATTAAAAACTTTTCCTTGTTCCCTTCCATACTGATAAAGCATCTGAAATGTCCTTTCTTTTTGAACAGAAAAGGCTTCCGAACAAAAACTTATGCAAAGCTGGGGCAGAGCTTTTTCATTTGTAAGCAATCATTTGTTCTTTGCACTAATAAACCTGATAATTCATAGTAAATATTGTGTCTCGATGTATCTTGACATTTGTGTTTCTTTTTCACAGGAATCTAATAAGCCAGTTTTGACCACCTTAAGCCCGGTGAGATGGGGAACAGACCACGGCACTGAAAGAAGGTGAGACAGGCAGACAAAACAAACTGCAAACAGACAAAATATTATGAGATTATTTCTTCATTATTTACATTCAAGCAGTTTTAAACTTTTATGAATTAATTTCTTCTGTTGAACACATATCAAGGTATTATGAAGAATGTGGGAAAATTTCAGCCACTGACTTCCAAAATAGGAACAAAAAATGAAAGTCAGTGGCTGTTTTATTTATTTTGGGGTGAACTATACCTTTAATTCTCCTCATGTGTCTGCAGAGTTGCCAGCATGGACTCGATGGACCACGGACATTCCCCTATATCTCCTCTCCCATCTCCTCTTCTGAAAAACAGTCCTATTTTTTCTTCTGCTGCCTCTGAGGAGCGCAGCACCCGGCAACAAATCCACGCACCCGTCCCATTCCGACCACTTCCAATCAAAAGCGGTCATCTGTCAATCCCATGGTCACTGTCAGATTCCACAGACTGGGTCTCGGTAGCAGCCACCGGATCTGGTGTTAGTAGCGCTTTATCTGTTCACCCAAGCCAGACCTCAATTCCCAGCTCAAATGTACTGCGTTTCCCTAAATTGGTCCCTCCAAGCAGTCTCCAATCCCGCTTGCATGGCTCAACACCTTCCGGCATGCGCCCCTGGTCCCGCCGGAGCCTCTCAGAGCATGTGGAGAGCAGAGAAAAGAGGGTGGCAGAAACCGTTACAGCGCCGTCCCAGTGGAAAGTGTCGGCATCACAGCCAGAGAGGATTTTTGGAGAGAATGTAAGGGAGAATCTGAGAGAGCAGGATGAGGAAGCGCCGCTCGACCTGTCTGAGTCGGGACGCTCAAAAAGCCAGGAGAAAGAGAAAATGCATTCACAGAGCGATGCTTCTTCATCTTCATCTTCCTCACCGCCCGCTACGCTTTCTTCATCGTCTCAATGTCCATCAAGTCCTCAAAGTGACCAGCAGACAGCAGACAATAATGCACAGGTAGGCTTTAAATTAATGATTAATCCTCAATTAAAGGGCCTATATGCAAATATATTTAAGTTTTTTATTTGTTAAATACAATCCTCATCTCCTAGTTTGACTACAAAAACCAACTAGATTGATGTGTATGTGAAGGGCAGGGAAATCAAAACCATGTGATGTTTACACATGCAGTGGTGGAAAGAGTATTGAAAAATCATACTCAAGTAAAAGTACCATTTCTTGCCAAAAAATGCAGTGCGAGTAAAAAGTAACAGTTGTAAATATTACTCAAAGTATGAGTGAAAAAGACCTTTTAAAAGTACTCAAGAGTAGTGAGTAGTGAGTATTACGCTGTTAAAAACTAATGTGTTTACATGTAATTTGTGGATGTGTGTAAACGTAACATTCTGTAGTGCATCTAGTTATTGCCCAGCAGGCACACAATGTCATAAGACGTTATTATTAGGCTAGATTTAGGTTGTGATGTCAGGTTGTCAAAATTCAACGTCAAGGACAATCTTATTTTAATGTCCAATAATGACGTCAAATGACGTTGATATTTGGTCGATTTTAGGTTGTTAGAAAGTAACCAAAATCCAACGTCGACCAACATCTAAAATCAACATCATATTGACGTCAAATACTGACATTTATTCATCAGGTATGGCAACCAAAATCCAACGTCTGATAAATGTCAATTGTGGTAACGTCCACACAACGTCAAGCTGTAACATCATTAGGTGTTGATATTTGGTTGGTTTTAGGTTGGACGTTGGACATTGGCCTGATGTTGAGTTCTGACGTCAACTCGATTTTCATTTCCAAACAAAATGCAACATCACCATGACTTTGGGGTACAACGTCAATCTGACGTCATGTTGACGTCTTGTGCCTGCTGGGTGTTTAAGGCCATTTCGGTCATCATACAGCAAACATCCGTCATCTTGTCATCAGTGACATGCATCTAAACAGTCTCTGGGTCAATGCGTGTAAAGACTTTGGACATCTTCTTGGACACTTTAAATACTTTCAAACAATTTGCTGCAATTATAAATCATCCATGTCTTGAGGTAGTTCATTATGATGTGATTTACCTTCTACATGGTATTTGATTGGACAGGAATCACAGGACTTATTTTTCTAATCCCCATAAACAAGAAAAAATAAAGTAGTGACTGCAGGTTAAAGGAAAGTAGTGGAGTAAAAGTACCGATACTGCACTAAAAATGTACTCAAGGGGAAGTAAAAGTACACATTTTTAAAACTACTCAGTAAATTACAATTCCTGAAAAAAACTACTCAATTACAGTAATTTGAGTATTTGTCATTAGTTACTGTACACCACTCCACACACGTGCATGCTACTAATTTCTTTCATTCTGTGGCCCATCAACTGAATGTTTAAGACAACAGAGCTATCCTGTACTACACTGTAAAAAAGCAATTAGATAAAATGTACCTAATAAGTGAGTAAACCCATTGCTTTTAAAGCAATTTATTGACTTTACTTTAAAAACGTAAACTCATTGCCTAAAAATATGAAGCAAATGAATTATGTTCATAATTATAAAAATAAGGTTTACTCACTTTTTTAAAGTAAAGTCAACTTTTTTCGTTTTTTAAAAAAGTTGTTTTTAAGGCAACGGGTTTACTTGTGAAATGTGAAGAGATGATGTCAACAGAGGTGCGGATCCAAATGCAGGTCTTATTCAACATAGAATGGTCAGGCAAGCAACGGTCAACACAGGAGCAAACAGATGTAAACAGGCAATCCAGAGTCGTGGTCAGTCGAGGCAGCAAACAACGTAAACAAACAGAACAAAGCGAGGGTCAAACACGACAAGGCAAGGTAAAGGAATATGCGTCGTAATGTCACAGTAGTGTTAAACAAGACTCTGCACTGATGCGTGTGTGTGTGTGTGTGTGCTGTATACATAGTCCTTGTAATCAGTCAGTAACGATCCTCCGGCTGTGTGCAATCATCGAAATCTGAAACAGGTGCGTGTGAGCGGTGCATGACTGGATCTGTAGTCCATATAATGGCGAATTTGTAGTTCCCTGTCTATCTGTGTGTTTACCAGCGATCTACAAGGATTAGAACACTGGTAATTGTGACAACTCGTAACCAATCACTTTTTACAGTGTATAGCTTTCATGTGTCATGCAAAGAAATGGGATTCATTTAAACTATAGTCTTAAGGCCAATATTTATTTTAAACGAAATTGGAGAATGAACTCGAACAAAATTTCGAACAAAATGCATCCAAAATTAACTTCAATTTGAGTTCATTTCAGTGGTTGGGAACAGCACACCTAAGCAAACTTTTTGAGCTGCCATTGGTCTGTGACAATTGCGCAATCAGTTGATGTGTTCTGAAACTCCGCTTTCTTTGACGTTCACTGCCTCCACCAATTCGTAGCTCATTCCAAAAAGGTCAGACAGCAGACCAACATCCTAAACTACACCAAGTTAGACATATGAATACTTTAGAGGGTTAAGTCCCTGAGATGTACCCACACCTGTACAATCGCTTTTTAGAGATATTTCAAAGACTTGTACGAGGCCATACGCTGAACACACAGACAGATCCATTAAGGCTGTAATCTCAAAATATACATCACAATCAAACTTTCATAACAGTGTCATTTTAATGACCTCATCTGCCAACATGATGCTGGTGCACTGCTTATTTCATCTCACAATCCATATTATTATGATAATATGATTGCTTTTTTAAAATTTTGAACTGTTTCTGAAGTTCATTTATAATGCTATAATGCTTTAAAGGGCCGCGAAACCCCCCTGTTTCAGCAGGGTCTAGTTTGGAAAAAGCCAAGAAAGTGGGTGTGTCTAGCTCTGTTTAGGTGGGAGTGTCGGGGGAGGGAAAGAGGGAAGGTTTTGGATAAAAATGGATAAAAATGGGAGTGTCCGTTTGGGCACGCGCTGATTTTCACAGAGGCAAAACAAACACACATACACAGGGGAGAAAGACAGTGACTGTGTTTAAATGGACATAAGTAATCAAATTATTTGCCAAATCATTCATTTGCCGACTTTAACTGCAGTTTGGCACTTTCACTTTCATTCAGAAACATTTTATGCTTGCCCCCTGTGACAAACGAGATATTGCATACAATATTGCTGGAAGAGTGAAGTTTTAATGGATACAGCACGTCGTATAAGAGAAAAAAAAACTGCATTTCTCGATAACTTAGATGCACTCAGTAGGTAGCTTCAGAAAGCCATGTGTGTATAGATTGTCACAAATCGCGGCGACAATTCTACACGACAGTAATAGTTTGATTGCGGTGTTTACATGTTTACACTCTGAGAGCAGCATTTACATCGGATCTTTCAGCCCATAATATTGTAGTGATGTTAACGAACTGTAAACTTTAGTAACTCAGAAATCATTTTGACTAAAGTATGTCTTTAAAAACTGAAAGAGTACTGCTGATTATACAAACTAACATTGTCATCTGAATAAACAAACAACACTGATCGCTTAACAAATCTGTTGAGACCAGACAAAGCACCAACTGGAGCCATGTCAATTTTAAAAGGAGAGATCGTGATTTCACCATTTCCAGATGGCAAAAGCTCTCGGGTAAAAAATGATCCTTACAAATGTATTTCTGTGGTGTGCTCTGTAATCCACACGTGAGTCAGGCTGCACTCTCATAGCAGGGAAATGAAAACAAAACCTTTGTTGCAGCACATTAAAAAACGCAACACTGATGACCTGTGTCTCTAAACAATTCTTATTCTTCCACTTGTTTTGGCAACACAGTCTCTCTGCAGTCTGAACACTAACAGGTAAAAACTTTCTTCGAAGCTATTGTGCATATTAATGAAGTTGCACTGCATACACAATGGAGCGCGCTGATTGGTTTGAACCAAGTCTCTCTCATGAATTAATGCTGCAAGCTCAGAGACGTCACGATGCACTCGCACGTACAGACGTCCAGTCTACATGCTGGAATACACGCAAGTATCTAATCGCCGTGATGCAGCTTCAAAAATTTGTTTCAAACCGGAAGAACAAAGTTGCTTAGTAAAGTAAAGCAAAAACAACCAATTTTGTCTTTTTTGTGAAATATATGTGTCCTAATAGTGTTTTAGCAACAGTTTTGTTGTGTTGTGACCCTTTAACATCCAAAATCATAATCATTACAAAGTAATGGGATATTTTCCGTCCACCTTTGAACCCCCAATCATCAAAACACAGTTTGAATTTGAATTATTTTCTGCATAGACCTTCTTTTTGCCTCTCATTATATACCTGCTACAGTGCAAATCAGTGAGTGGAGCTAATCAGGCTGTGGTGTCCCTACTGAAAAAAACAGCTTAAACCAGCCTAGGCTGGTTGGCTGGTTTTAGCTGGTCGACCAGCCTGGTTTTAGAGGGGTTTTGGCCATTTCCAGGCTGGTTTCCAGCCATTTCCAGCCTGGTCCTAGCTGGTCAGGCTGGGAGATGACCAGCTAAAACCAGCTTGACCAGCCTAGCCAGGCTGGGAGCCCAGCCAAAACCAGCTATGTCCAGCTTAAACCAGGCTGGTCAAGGTTTTAGATGGTTTGAGCTGGACATTTTCCAGCCTGACCAGCTAAGACCAGGCTGGAAATAGCTGGAAACCAGCCTGGAAATGACCAAAACCCCTCTGAAACCAGGCTGGTCAACCAGCTAAAACCAGCCAACCAGTCTAGGCTGGTTTAAGCTGGATTTTTCAGCAGGGGTAGAATTACATGATCATCTAATGGAAGTGGGATTTAGCCACACTATAAAGAGCAACATTGATGTCGTTTCGGCAGATTTTACTTCAATTTGAGCTGTTTTAGACTAACAAGGAAGTTTTGACTTCTAAAATTTACAGGATGTTTTTTATAGTACATTGACCTCTATATGTCAACAGATGAAGGCAATATTGATTTATCAGTTCATGACTCCTTTAACTGCCGCTTTCTCATTTTCTCATACAATTGCTGAGAGGAAAAGGCACAGCACATATGTATCTAAATGTTTCTCTGCTCTATGGATGTTATTTCCAACTTTTTACTTTTTCACTGCAAATGAAAAAGAAATATTAGCTGTGACTATATCAGGGCAGTGAGGGCACTGAATCATGTTCAATTGCTGACTGCAGTTCACTTTATCCACTGGTTAATTTGTGACATATGAAATACTGTTTCCGGGTCCATGCCGCTACTCATTTGAATAGAGAAAATACTCGTTTATGACCACTTTTTAGTCATATCACACATTAAAGTAAAAAACTTATGTCTCTGGCCTAATATGGCCTAATATACTGGTCAGACACTAATATTTTAACAATTTATAAAAAACAAATCACTTTCTGGCCATCGGATATTAGGCATATATATCAATCTTGATTTTCAAAAGTAGTACATCGCTTTGTAAACATTTATTATTACCATTCGTTGAATCTCCCCATACAGTTTGATAGAGCGTTTGGACCCGGAAGCTGCTTAGCGTGACTTCACAATTAACAAGCAGATGGCCACCAGTGACACAATTAAAGAGGTTTCTGGATTCTACATATAGTATAGCCATTTTAACCCTATTTAAGCTACAGTGATTTTTTAATGTTAAAGGGCCATGAAACCCCCCTCTTTCGGTTCAAGTCTACCTCAGAATTAAAAAAAATGCTTCATGATGGACGTGGAGGGCTGCGAGCAGAGGGAAGAGAAAGAGGGGCGTGGGAGAAAGAGGGGAGCAGTCAGTTGGCTCACAAAATGAGACATAAACTGTCAGGAGACCCATGATTTTATAATTTACAAAGTTAAAATGCAAAATAAACAGTAATTTAATGCCCTGATACATTTTTTATTCGCACACATACACATAACCACAATTTGTTATATCAGTATAAATCATGGAAAAACACAATGTTAAAACCCTTCATGAACAGTTAAACATTGCTTGCCATGCGCAGGGCGCAGTCTTACCCAGTCATTGGGTCTCACAGCTTGGCAGGTCTGCCTTGCCTTTGGAAAAGCATGTGCTCTCATAAATAATTAAGAAGCAAGGTCTGCTCATAGGATAAGAAAACTCAGCTATGAATAATAGTGAGAAACCGACGTGTCATCACTCCACTAGCAGATTTGTGATACGTCACCGATTTTGATCCCACTCCAAAAGTTACTTTAAACCCAGAAGATGAAATTAGCTGACAAAAGCTCTAAATCATACAGTTTTCCCCACAATTAAAGGTGATAGGTGCTAAAGTTGTCTTAAGTAATGCTCAACACACACAAATCTGTTCAAATCTCAAAAAGGTACTCAAGGGTTTCTTTGAACTTTTAAGCTACAATGACTTTTAATATTAAAAATGCTTTCAAATCGCATATCACATTACACCATTTTACCAAACATAGCAATTATAAAATTAATTTACATTTTCAATAAGTATCCAATTTTGCAAGCTAATAGCTTAACCTTAAGATATGTTCATCTAGACGATCAAAACTAATTAAGCATTTCCGTTTCTTTGGGTCTTCAGTTTGCTTTTTTTCTTCAAGCAAGTTAACACCCCTGCCATTTTAGCACAGTGTTAAGAAAAGCTCTTTAAATTAATTATAACAAGATAGTGTTGCTGATCACATGTACTGATGAAGGGAAATGGGATGTTACTGTTCTTGCTTTGTTAAAAATTTTGATAACTAAACAAAATTACTGTTGCTGTTTCTAAAATGTAAGTATTCGCTTCTTTTTTAACTGCTGCAAACCTTTCTCTACATTCTGTGCTTACGCTCAAAAAACCACATTTGCTGTTTGTTCAAACTACTTATTAAAAAAAAGCTGAAACAACACAATTACTGATGTTTTTAGAGACAACTTAATTGTTTTATGTTCAATCCACTCAAATTTGTAAAAACAAATAAGTTAATTCCTTCATGTTGTCCTAACAGAAATCGAATGTGTACAGTATTATAAAGCTGTATAAGATATATTATATAGAAAAGTGATATTGTTACTACAAATTAAGAATTACTTCACACATTTTTATAAATCTCTTCCCTCGTTTTACATAAAATATTTCATTTAATATTGTACTGATTCCTTGTTCTGTGTTATGAATTGAATAAAAAGTGAACAAATAAACACAACTTGAAAACAATTAACCTAAAATGCCTCCACAAGTGAATATGTTTTGTGAATCTTGTTATGGGCGGGGGTCTCTGAGTGTACAAATAAAAGTAACCGTGGTGTTTCGTTCACTTTACACAGCCAGAGGAAGCACAAGAAAGACGTATCGAACAGGATGAGGTAAAAGAAGATCAACAATCTCCAGCAGCTGAAACATCTATTAACGCAGAGAACAAGAAAGTTCCATCACTAACTATTTCCCTCCAACCAGGTAAAGCTGTATTTTTCATTAGTTAGCTAAGCTTAAATGCAACTTTATTAACCAGGTCTAAATTTTTTGCTTTGCCTTCCAGTTGTTGTAATGGAAACACTTAAACATGGAGGACAGGTAATCAAAGCATTGATGTTATTATGCTGCATACTATTTTAATTGAGGTTTCAGTTGTAGCTTCTGCTTTTTTCTGGTCACTGAACTACTGTATTTTGAAGGTCGTTGATTCTGGAAGCAAAGCAATAGAGCAAGAGGAGAAGGAGAACAACCATGTTGAAGCAAGCAGAAAAAGATCTGGTCAAGATTCTGAATGTGAGTTAACTTTTATTAACTGTTATTTGATACATTTCATTTTGAAATGTCTCTTTTGACTCGTTGTTCTGTCTTAGCTCTTTCCTTTCGCTCACAAAAAGAAAAGAGAATACGGCTGACCAGAGGACCTCAAGGAAACCATGCAGATCCAGAACAAGGATGAAGGTCTCCTTTTTGTAATTGCCCCAGGTTTTTTTTTTTAAGTTTAATGGCTCTCAATAGCATGTTCATGGACACAATTTTTATTTTCCTTTTATTCTTTTTTTTATTTGTATTTTTAAAGGTATTGGATTCAACTATAGTTACTTTTTTATTTAGCTCCCAAATGGTTAATAAAAGTTAAACACACGTTGATCACTCACATTCAGAACACAGATTCATATAACTATTTCAAGTTGCAATACCAATGCTCCCTTTATTTTTTTTATTTTATTTTTTATTTTTGGGATTTTTTTGGCAACCTAAGCAAAAGCGTTTATACCAATTATACAGAATACATACAGAAAGTGGTTATATCAAGCAGTTTTCACTTCAATGTTAAAAAGAATAAATTGAATAGAAATATTCAATTCATTTTTTAAAGTAAGCTACTTCAGTCATATTAAACCATCTCAAGCAGCAGTTTCAGTAAATAAAGCACTTTTTGCTTCCCAAGGAAGCATTTTTACAGTGATTTGTCAATTTTACCAATATGTACACTGAAATTCTGTTTTAAAAAATAATTTAAACCAAATATCATGCAGGGGTGCATTTCCGAAAACCATCATCAGCTAACTAAGGTTGCAAGTTGCGTCGTTACAAACATAGTTCATAGATTTGGCATTTCCCAAAGCTGTTGTTCCAATGAACATTCGCAAACTTGTACGCTTCCAACTACACCTCTAGAGCTGTAGTTAGAAGCATAGGTTCTGACTGTGTTCCATTCCCTGTTATTCCCCCTATGCCCTATTCATTTAGAACGCTCCAATATTTAAACTTGGAATAATTTAAAAAAACAATTTCACTCTTAGGTGTAATTTGCTTTCAAAGTATTTTTACAGTTCAGTTTCAGTGATCTTCGTATTGACAATCGCGTTCCCTTCGTCATGCACTTTGAAAACATTTATTCCATTTTGAACACAGCTGTGGCTCATGACGAAAGCTATAGGCGACCTATTATTTAAAAGCAAAATTTACACTTGTGAAAACAAAAATATATAGCATAGGTTAATGGTTTTACTTTATAGTAGGTTATTTATTCAGAAATGCATCTGTGCTGTATATGACATGAGCCTGTTGGTTAGAAGATTTCTGCAGTGGTTTGAATGTGTCAAATTTTAAAAGTAGACTTTCCAAAATTTTTTATAAAAAATAAATAAACTGTATCCTACTTAATAGTAATAATTATTATTATTATTATTTTTTTATTATTATTTATTTTTTTTAGGTAAGGTTTTTTTTCATTTCTTAATAAGTAGCCTACTGTAAATTAGGCTTACAACCATTAACAATTTCTATAATTTATATACGAGATTAGAATACGTGTTAGCTTAGTGATATTATATGGAATATTCTCAATAATATTTGTAAAGGAAACAGGTCCTATATGTGTCGATTACATATATTTCAATTAATTTGGAAAACAAGTGCATGTTTTTACCAAAACTAATATTGGATTTTTTTTTTAAATGTGAGTGTGTGGTAAACAATATAATTTGGACCAAAAATTATGGGTTTTTCTCTAAAGAAGTTGTTATCACCCAATTTAGAGCATCATTATGGAGGTTTTACGTTATAACTAACATGGTTCAAACGTTGGATCTGCAACAGAGAATCTACGGTTTTGGGAAACACTCGTCACTACATTGTTCTTTTCCCAAATGATGCATCGCACTATGACAGTTCAGCCACGAGTTATGTCATTGTTTTGGGAAACGCACCCCAGGACAGTTCAGTTTCTTATTATAATATATATATATATATATATATATATATATATATATATATATATATATATATATATATATATATATATATATATTATAAGAAATATAAAGCAGTTCAACAGAGTGGTTTGGGATAACCATAATGAGTTTTCTAAGGTCAGTAATTAAATAAAACCATCAAAATTCAATGTTTCCTCTAACTATATATACATTTTTACTCCCGGGGCCATTTATATCGAAGTTCATATTTAGCTGCATCATGTTGGTGTTTCATAACATCTAGTTTTTATGAGGTGGGTCGCCCAACGCTCAACCCCCGACCTGGAAGACCAGGACATACACACATACACTACGGACAATTTACTCAATTCACCTATAGCGTATGACTGTGAGGAAAACCGGAGCACCCCATGCGATGACATGAAGAACATGCAAACTCCAAACAGAAATGCCAACTGGCCCAGGTGGGGCTCAAACCAGCAACCTTCTTGCTGTAAGGCGATGGTGCTTATCACTGCGCCACTGTGTCACCCGCTGATTATCTATAGGGGTTTTAAATTGCTTATTGTCAAGTGAGATCAGTTCATTAGGCCTGTAATATTAAATCAATGTGAAGAATTTAAATCAACATAAATAAACAGATTTGTTAGCATACTGCGTCCATCAACTGTAATTTCTACCACTTTACCAAGGGATTCTTTTGTAAAACTTGATAACATTTTACTTGACGTGTTTTATTATTTCACATGTATTGGCATGTGTTGCCATTCATATGGAGCATAGGTCTCAAACTCGATTCCTGGAGGGCCGCTGATGCAACTAATCAAGGTGTTCAAGTCTACAAGAGACTATTAAGCAGGTGTGAGTTGGAGGTGGTTAGAGCTAAACTATGCAGAGCTGCGGCCCTCCAGGAATTGAGTTTGAGACCATTATTATTGAGCAACCAAAACTCATTCCTACTACAGCTGCTGACTAGTGCAAATCATTGTCTTTCTGTAAATACTGTCAGCAGCGTTTAACAATTCTAACGCTATAGACCTGATGTACCTCATCACTTGTTTTTTTCTGTCATCCAGATTGTATTTCCACACCACAAAGAAACTGTTGTATTCACGAATGAATCATTCATTTTAAAATCTTTCCGGTTTGTTGACACCTGTTATGACATGCACTTACATTATTACGATGGACAAGATAACTTATGTGTCATTTACTAGAGTAAAATCCTTTGCATGGCATTTTCTGTCTTTATCAGAGGTGCACGGCCACATACTAATGCAGCTTAGAGGAAGCGTGAGTTGTGACATTCTTTTTACTGTGAATGACAACACATTGACTGTTCCAAGATGGCGGATACATCAAAATATAGCATATAAACATATATAAATGACTTGGATATGTTTATGTATTTGAGAAAATCCAAGCACACTGTTAACCTGTCCATGTGCATCAAACAGAATGAACCCAGCATTATATTTGATATGTTGTTAATTATGTTCAACTCTATCAATCATACCACCTTAAATGCTGAAATGCAGATGAATGTGATGTTACTTCAGTTGGTATTTGGCAGAAATATTCAGCTCTAGCCAAACAGGAAGCCAGCTGTTCTTACTGACAAGGGGGGCTGTCAATAAACTTCTTCTTTTTTTGGTTTGTTTTTCTGATTGTCTTGTTATATTCAGTTGATTTTCTTTCTTCGTTTATGCCACACGTTATTATTAATTTCTGGTTTTCTTGTTGTGATGCTGCCATGTAGTCATGTTTCTCGTTTTGGTTTGTGTTCGTTCTCTCTTCCATGCGAGAACTGTCACTTCTCATCTATTTTTGTCTTCGTCTGAGCACTACGGCCTGCTTCTTGTAGATGTGACAAAATGTAAAACCCTTGGCTTCCCCTTTTGGGTTTTTTTGAGATGTCAAGCATATATTTTGTAATAGTGAATTTTCCACTTGCAGCTGTAAAACGTTTCTGTGTGTAAAAGGAGGAAGGGTAAAACTGTGAAGAAAAAACTTAACTTTCTGTATAATTGCTGTTAAATTAGTCAAGTACATTTGCTTCGAACTGAGGTAAATCTATAGTTAGCGAAATATACTGTATGGAGATTGCTATTATTCAAATTCTACGCTTCACTGTAAATAACAGGAAAAACATCTTTTGTCCATCTAAATAAATACAACTTAGAACATGTTAATTGTTTGTTGTCATGCTTTATGAATTTTACAATTCATGAACTTTGGTTTAGAGAGTGGGCAACACATACAGAATTCTTATGAATGTTTATATGAATGAAGAGTTTAAATGCAACAACCTCTAAATGCCGTTGATATTTTAAATATCGTAAATAATATTTGCTTCTAAAATGAGCATTTTTTCAGACTCCTGTGTGTAGCCTCATATATATATATATATATATATATATATATATATATATATATATATATATATATATATATATATATATATATATATATATATATATACATATCAAACATATCAAACACTCACTTGCCACTTTATTAGGTACACCATACTAGAACCAGGTTGGATCCAATTTTGGTTTTTGGTCCACATTGACATGATTGCATCACGCAGTTGCTGCAGATTTGTTGGCTGCACATCCATGATGCAAATCTCCCGTTCCACCACATCAGATCTGGTAACTGTGGAGGCCATTTGAGTACAGTGAACTCGTTGTCACGTTCAAGAAACCAGTCTGAGATGATTTGCGCTTTATGACATGGCATGTTATCCTGCTGGAAGTAGCCATCAGAAGATGGGTTCACTGTGATCATAAAGAGATGATGAGAGACATGGTCAGCAACAATACTCAGGTAGGCTGTGGTGTTGTCATGATGCTCAGTTGGTACTAATGGGCCCAAAGTGTGCCAAGAAAATATCCCCCACACCATTACACCACCACCACCAGCCTGAACCATTGATTCAAGGCAGGATGGATCCATGCCTTCATGTTGTTGACGCCAAAGTCTGACCCTACAATCCGAAAGTTGCAGAGATCAAGAATTATCAGACCATGGTTTTCCAATCTTCTTTCGTCCAATTTTGGTGGTAAGCCTGCACGAATTGTAGCATCAGTTCTTGGCTGACAGGAGTAGCACCCGGTGTGGTCTTCTGCTGCTGTAACCCATCTGTTTCAAGGTTCGACGTGTTGTACGTTCAGAGATCCTCTTCTGCATACCTCGATGTACCTCAGCTGAAGGCAAAAGGTGTACCTAATAAAGTGGCCGGTGAGAATATATATCTCTCAAAAGTAACTGCACTGCATATTCATGGTATATAGTTATGGAGCATGGTTTTGGTTAATGTTAGTGTTCATTATTAGAGAAAAGATGTAATTTTTGTATTTTCTTTTTATGTCTCTCATGCTTTGTCTCTTTTCAAAGGAGAGTGTGTTTAATCCCACGATCTGATAGGGGATTATTAGAGGCTCAGGTTTTTTTTTCTAGTCCTTATGTAACTTGAAGCCAGACCAACTGTTTGTTTGTCTATTTCCACTCCAATAACACATCTGTGTGTGTGTGTGTGTGTGTGTGTGTGTGTGTGCGTGTGTGTGTGTGTGTGCGTGTGCGTGTGCGTGTGTGTGAGACTATGTGCTAATAGGTACACACAAATCTTCTAATCTGTTCTCAAGCAAACCTTCTGTAAATCTTCCTCTAGTATTTTATCATGCCCCTTTAATTATTATATCCCTTAAATGTTGGGATATTTTTCATGTCAAATATAGGCAGTTTGCAAAAAGGGTTTTAAAAGTTTTAGCAACTTTTAACACACACTGACAAACGCACACAAAGTTTGTTGCGTGAATCAGGCACGCGGATAATGAAGCGGAATATTCATGACAGATTTCCTCTGACTACAGGATGTGGCTCAATACTCACTCAGTTCCCTACCTAGACAACACTTTCGGCGTAGTGCATGCGCTTGGAACATTTCTGGTGGTAAATAGTTTGTTTTGAGTCTTGTAGGCTTAGTGTTTCGGTATGAACTGAGCTGATTTGGAAAGCGTCTTATGCTATAAAGTGTTATCAGGCATCTCAGCAGTATTTGAGACACGCCCTGTTGAGCAGAACAGACACGACAGTCTCACTATTCACTTATCTGAAGCGCATCACTGTGATGGAGAAGCCGGTGTGAAGGCACTGTAAAATTTTCTGCTCGTCGGTGATTTGGCGAAATTTTGTGAATAGCCTAAAGAAGTTTAACTTTTGAGTGGATCGCGAGTGAAGCGGTGAGTTCCCTTTAAGCGTTGTGGTGTTTCATTTAATTTTTCTGGATCCTCGCTATTATTTTAATCTGTTCATGTGGAAAATTTTGTTCAAACGACTTTTATTGTCAATACCGTTTTGTTAAAGCTGCTTTTAATTTTTTTCAGCATCGTTTTCACATTTTCTAACTAGCTAAAAGACAGCGACACTAATTTGCATGTAATGTTAATTTAACAGTCTTATTGATTTTCATATCTTCTCCGGGCTGCTTTGCCATTTCTGTGTAGTCTAGAATCTGAAACACTATATATTAAATTGGAAAGAGTTTATATAGTTTATCTGATTCAGTTACACTCGTGTTATAACATTTTCTGAATAAATATTTTAAATGTTTTAAAAAACAAAGACAGTAATCCAAAAGGTTAAACATTCGTCTTTACAAAAATAAAAATGCAAATGTGCTATTAGTTTGCATGCAGCGATTAAACAGAAAATACTTTCGGGTTTTACATACTTCTTAGAATGTGCTAAATAAAAGTACACTTAGTCTGTACTATATTATAGAAAACTTATAAGAATACTTAACTATTCGGGTATATTTGTCTTGTAGTTGTGTTTACTCGGTTACACTTTACAAAAAGGTTTCATTTACTAACGTGAACTATGTACAATACTTATACAGCATTTATGAATGATAGTACAGCATTTAATGCATTAGTAAAATACGAATTCATGCTTGTTAACATTAGTTAATGCACTGTGAGTTAATATGAATCAACAATGAACTGTATATGCATTAACAAACATTAATAAATAATGTAATAAATGTGTTGTTCATTGTTTGTTCATGTTAGGAAGTGCATTAACTAATATAACCTAATACAACCTTACTGTAAAGTGTTACTGTTTATTCTAATACTGTCCTATTTAAATGTAGTATCAGTTTAAGTGGAACTGAACCTGATCTTCTTTGGTAGCGTGTTTGAGAATTATCTTCATATCTGTTTAAAGTACAGTTAAAAGCGTATTTTAAACAAAATGAAAGGGATAGTTCACCCCCAAAAAAATCACAATTCACTCACTATGTACTCACTCTCAAGTGGTTTCAAACCTTTATGTGTTTCTTTCTTCTGTTTAACACAAAAAGGAGATATTTTGAAGACAGCTGAAAACCTGCAACCATTGACTTCCAGTAGGAAAGCAAATACTATGGAAGTCGATGGTTACAGTTTTCCAACATTTTTCAAATATCTTCTTTTGTGTTTAACAGAAGAAAGAAACTCTTTAAGGTATCTCATTAACATGTAAATGTAGTACACTTTAAAAATAATAATCGTATGCTTGTTTACACATTTATAAAAACTACAAGTAGTTTACTTTAAAGTGAACTTTCTTAAAGTAAAAATTATACGGATATTTAACTGGTAACATCAGTATTTATTAGTATATTTATTATAACACAGCTGTCATACAAACTAAGTTGTGAACTAGGTGTGTACTCGAAATTTAATATGGTTGTATATAAAGTATACTTTTATGAAATAAAAAGTGGGCCAATGTAGTCAGAGGTAATGTATAGCCTAGTACGCTATTATATACTGTATACTGGTAGTGTTTTGATATTTGAACACACTACATAAACATACTCAAACTAATGCATATTTAAAATATGAACTTGTATTAATATTATTATAATTATTATTATTACTATTATTTGGTAAATGCGTTTAATCGCAGTCACCTGGGTTTGAGGAACCTGCATGTTTCTTTGAAATATCACGCTTTAGCTTGCCTTTCTGTTACTTCCATAGTCCACTGGTTTTACAGAACAAGCCTATCAGATGAACCATTTCTCTTCCTCTGAGGATCCATCTGAATGTAAATCGATACAAAGAATGCACACTTCACCGTTATATGTTTTTACGGTATATGGTGACAGTCTGCACATATGTGTCTAGGGAGAGAAAACAAAAAACAATGAGAGAGCCCTATAACAAGGAAGGTAGCATGGCATATTTGCATGTGTGCGGTTAAATGGAGGGAGCTGTAGTTCGTCTCCTCACATTGATGTGGAAAAAAGGTGGAGGTGGTTCCTCTCGGCCTCCCGGGCTTTGAGGGACACGGCAATCTTTGGATGGGATGTCGTAAAGGCAAATCTGAAATTTCTTCAGGGTATGATCAGTAATCAGATTCTCAGTCGGAAGAAGGAAATGCACTTGTGATGAAGCCTGACTGAAAGGAGACTAACTGAGTAAAGGTTTTAAAAACAGCCTTGTGAAAAACAAGTACGGTTTTGAACAGATGATTGTTATGGTATTAAAAAAATTAGAGTCAACAATAAAAAGGGCTTTTTGCACATCAAAAGCAAAGCATAATACTTTACCATAGTTTATTTACCAAAGCATATCTTGTCAGGCTTATTCAGAAGAAGAATCATTTGATTAAATATTTAAAAGACTCTATTAAAGGTGCACAGAGCAACCCTTAAAAAAGAATAATGATGTTTCACTTTAGTATAATTATATAGGCTGAATATTGATGGAACAATATTTGTACACATTTGAAAACTGACAAACAGGCAAACTATAGTGATTTAGTGTGTTAGTCAGTCCATAATAAGTGTAATTATATCATATAATTATGTTATTTTATAAGAAAATGGGATTTTTTAATGCGTACCAAAGTATGTTAAGAAATATAAAATTGTACCTTTTTTAAGTACATTTAAAGGGACAGTTCACCCTAAAATGTACGTCTTGTCATTATTTAATGACCATCTGTGTTGGGGGTAACACGTTATAAGTAACACACGTTATATAATAATATTATTTTTCCAAAGTAAAGTAACGCATTACTTTTAAAAATAAGTTATATTATTTGAGTTACTTTTAAAAAAGTAACGCGAGTTACTTTTTACCTTACTCAATTAGTTTTTACAAAAAATAATGCGGAATAAAATGACCTTAGTCAGGTTGAATCACACACTCAATGAGAGAGCGTGCTGCGAGGGAACAGACAGTCAGCTCGCACTCATCATTAACCTCAGGTCACTTTTTTCACAGCAGATGAGTCTCTGTACTGTTCTACTAACTGAATAACTCAGGATATTGGTTTATTTCGATTCAGAGGGGGTATCCGGTATGTTAGTAGTGAAGACGCAAACCGTTTCACGACAACTCAATTTAATGAACTAGTTCATCTGGTTCACTTTGAAGACCCGGTTAAAACAAACGATTCATTCGCGAATCGCCCGTCATCACTATAGACAGTAAGAAACAGAAACAATGGCAGGCTGGAGACTTACATTTTTGCAATGGATTCTTGTTATTTTGAACTAATCGAAGAAAAGAAGTGGATTGTTATTAAGTGTAGATTATGCGTAAGTAAAACTCTTGTCAACTGCAAGAAACATGATATCGAATACCTACAGCTAAACAACAAGTGATTGACATCAGTTCACATTCTCCAGGTAAAACAATTAATTTGACTAAACTAAAAAAATGGTTATTGCTTTTATTGTCAAGGGGGTGCAGCCACTGTCTACTGTAGAAGCGGCTATGTTTTGTAATATAGATTTTTTTCTCTTTTGGGAAAGATACACATTACACATACACATACAGATTACACATTTGTTAAAGTCACGTGAAGCAATTTATTCAATGTATAAAGCTCAAAGATTTATTTTGATTTTGGAGATTTTTTATTTTGTTATTAAACATTTTAAAAGTTTAAAATCTGCTTTTGCCTTAATGTAAATTATTTCATGTTAGCACTCTTGGGCTTTATTGCGATCTATATAAATGAATTTACTTAATTAATAACACAAAGGTACAAAAGTAGCGAACACATTACTTTACATGCTGTCATTAATCTGTATATAGAGCATAGCTCTGGGCGCAGAAAGTTCTCAAAATATAATATCCTACATTTTATTAAAGGAAAATGAAGGTGTATGTTATATACACTAGGTGGTTGTTAAATGCAGAGCTTCTCTATAAAAATGGTGAAAAAACACCTGCAAGAGATCCAACCTTAGTCAGGTAAGGAAAAGTAACTCAAAAATATTATAACACATTACTTTCCATAAAAAGTAACGTAATTAGTTATTTTTTGGGGAAGTAACTCAAAATTGTAATGCACTACTTTTAAAAGTAACTTTTCCCCTACATTTCTCACTATGGAGTTGTTATAAATCTGTTTGAGCTCATTTTTTTGTGTTGGTCACAATTTGAAGGATGTTTGTGACCAAATGTGTCCTCGGACAAACCAGTAATAAGGATATGTTTTTTATAAATTGAGATCACCTGAATAAAAAATAATTTTCAAAAATGTATGGATTGTTAGGATATGATAATATTTGGTCAAGATCAATGGTAGAAAGAGTACTGAATCCATTCTGAAAACGTAGTCCCGTGGACGTTTCTATAGAATGCAAAATACATCCCGGGAGGTACATATTTTTGCAGTTTTTGTTTTCGTGAATCCACGAGAGGCCACTGTGTGCACTTTTTCGTATCTCAAATTTCTCTCGCGAGCGCCGTTCACGCCTGCTTTTCTCACGTAAACCCAACTGTCGACCGAACGTCTGTCTGACTGGCTGAATGACTGGATGACTGAGTGGCCGGCTGACCAATAGACAGACCCACCCTCCTCCTTCACTAAACCCAACCAATTTTATCGATATACTTGCCGACCCACTTACTTCCCTAAAACTCAACCAACGATTTACAAAAGCCATCCAGAAAAAGAAAAGCCCTTCTGATTTTTACCACGTTTTCAGATTTTACCACATTCTCACCCTGTTATTTACTCGTTCATTTTATTTTTTGGATTCTGTTTTTGTCTTACCTGGACCCGCTCTTCCCTGGACTCAAACCCCGTCGTCGTCGTGGTTATACCCTCTCTGTGTCTCAAGTCTGCCTACGTAAACGACGAGCTAACTGGACAAACTGGTTGTGGCGGCAAAACCCTCGACACAGGGTAAGCGGTCAACCGGTAAGCGTGAGAAGGAATGGCGTCACACCGCCCCATAGCGTTCGTTTAAAAAAAAGGAAATGCAGCCATAAGTACCTCCGGCTACAGAATTCGCAGTCTACAGAAACATCCGCATGACTACGTTTTCATAATGAGCCTGGGTTGAAAATCACACCAACTAAAAGTACCATTACTTGGCCAAAAATGTAGTGCAAGTAGAGTAAAAGTACCTGTAGTAAATATTACTCTATGAGTATAAAAACTCAAGAGTAGTGAGTAGTCTTATGCTGTGACCAGCTGATGGGTTTACATGCAATTTGTGCGAGTGTGAAAACGAAACATTCTGTAGTGCATTTAGGGATTGTTTAAGGCCATTTGGGCAGTCTAAACAGTCTCTGCGTCATTGAATATAAGGGTTTTTGACATCTTCTATGACACTTCTAATGCTTCAAAACGGTTTGCTGCCTTTATTAAGCATCCATGTCATAAGGTTGTTCAAAAGGATGTGCTTTAGTTTCTATGTGCAATTTGATTGGACAAGAATCACAGGACTGATTTTTCTTCAAGAAAAAATACATTTGAATGAAAATAGTAGTAGGAGTAAAAAGTACCGATACATTTTTAAAACTACTTCGTAAATTACAATTAGTCAGAAAATCTACTCAATTACAGTAATTTGAGTATTTGTAATTTGTTACTTTACAACACTGGTCGAGATAAAACTATTTGAAAACCTGCAATCGAACAGTTTTGAAAAAAGTCAAAATGTTGAGAAACTCTGCTTTAAAGTTGTCCAAATTAAGCTATGTGCGATGCTAATGTAAGAGAGGAAATTTATTAAATGTCTTTATGTAAGAACTTTGCTTAATATTCTAATGATAGCGATCATTTTAAAGCATTCAACATTTTTGGGCTATTCTCACAAATATACCTGTGTAACTTAAGGTTTTGTGGTACAGGGTCACATATGTTTAATCGGGACCAGCAGCAGATTATTTACCAGCATTTACCAGTTAGGAACATCTTGAAGGTGAATAAATGATGACAGAATATTCATCTTTTTAAATGTAATAATTGTATTATCCACAATTAGGTTTATATATCAATCCAAGATTGTTTATATAAAGGTGACGCAGTGGCACAGTAGGTAGTGCTGTCGCCTCACAGCAAGAAGGTCGCTGGTTTGAGCCTCGGCTGGGTCGGTCTGTGTGGAGTTTGCATGTTCTCCCTGCGTTCACGTGGGTTTCCTCCAGGTGCTGCGGTTTCCACCACAGTCCAAAGACATGTGGTACAGGTGAATTGGGTAGGCTAAATTGTCTGTAGTTATTGATTGTGAGTGTGTATGGATGTTTCCCAGGGATGGGTTGTGACCCCGGATAAATTAAAAGGGACTAAGCTGAAAAGAAAATTAATGAATGAATAGTTTATATATCACAATTGGTTTATATCTGTTTAAGATTGTACAAGTTCACTTTCAACATGATTAAGCGCACTTCTTTTTCACACAGGCCCTGATCTTTTTAGTCAGCCAATGAGACTAAAAAAAACCCAAAACATATGCAAACCAAAGTAACACAGGGTTTAAAAAAAAAAGAAAGAAAAGCGGAAAGCAGAACATGGGTGAACCATTCAAGGGAAACAAATATGCGTCACGTACAGTATTTCTCAAGCTATTGCATCTACTGAAGGATGCAACTTTACTAGAAATTCATGAATTACCATTCAGTTTAACAGATCGCAGCTACATCGGTTAGACTCTCAAGTGAAATGTCTACTGTTTACATCTCTATCTTTGACAAACAAACCAGCCATTGATGTATGTGTGTTTTTTTGGTTGAGGTTTTATTCGGGGGCATGTTTGTCCAGACTAATAGTTAATTATCAAACAAAAAAAGAAAGATTATCCTACGCCATGTCAACACATGACTTGCAAATGTTTGATTCAAGATGCAACTTAAAGGTCCTCAAAGTTGTGGCGATAACCACAAAGAGGCCAAAGAGCTCAGTAACATTTGGTTTCCGGTAAACTCTACAGTAAAGCAAACTAGCTTGAACTAAGGGCCAAAGCTGGAATCTCTTTGAAATGGAGGCAGTGTTTTGGTTGGTTAATTTCTTCCATGTTCTGATACTCAAAATTAGTGTAAGGGTGTAAAGGCTAGCTGATTTGAATCAGCTTTGAACATTAGGCTTTAACCAACCACAGTTTCCACTGAGCAGCTTCCGCATGTGCATGTGTGAGTAAGTTAATGACAAAACCACAAGCAAGTGAGAACTGCAGCCTACAACGTGGAAGTCAAGGCAAAAAACCTGTTATTTCGGCTTTCACTACTTTTATCAGTCAAAGTGTTTCCCAAAAGAGACATCACCTTAAATGGACAGTTCACACAGAATTTAAAATTCACCCACTGTACACTCACCCTTGAGTGGACCCAAACATTTATGAGTTTATTTCTTCTGTTAAACACAAATAAGTTCATACTGTATGAAGAAAGCTGAAAACCCATCACCACCCACTTCCATAGTAGAATAAACAAATACTGTAAGACATCTTTTGTCTTCAACAGAAGTAGGTATAGGCCGGTATAAGACTCTGACGGTATGATAACCTTGGATAAAAATATCACAGTTTCACGATATTGTGATTACTGCTCTAAAATATGTTCTTTTTAAATGTCTGAGTAAAAAACAAAAACTTTTTTTTCCCCTATAAACACAATATATTTTATTTTGAGAAATATTTAACATAGTAAACATGAAAAAACAGTAAAAAAAAAAAAAAAAACAGTAAACATCCCTGCAGACACAGGACATCAAAATGACGTCATATTGACGTTATACCCCAATGTCGTGGGGACGTTGAATTTTGTTTGGAATTAAAAATCGGGTTGACGTCAGAACCCAACGTCAGGCCGACGTCAATGTTTAACGTCCAACCTAAAATTAACCTAAAATCAACCAAATATCAATGTCTCATCAAGTTACACCTTGACATTGTGTGGACGTTACCACTAGGACATCTTTCAAACATTGGATTTTGGTTACTTTCCAACACAACCTACAATCAACCAAATACGTAATTTGATGTCGTTATTGGACGTCAAAATAACTTTTTCCTTAGACGCTGGCTAGACATTGAATTTTTTGTCACCTGACATCACGACCTAAATCTAACCTAATATTAACGCCTTATGATGTTGTATGCCTGCTGGAATGTCAGGCTGAATAATTTAAATGAATCTTTTACTTCTGCTGTCTTCATTTGTTTCAAAAACATAGATTTCTTTATAATTTAAAACAACATCTTAGGATATCTTTTCTGTTGGAGATACTGTTGTCCTAAAAAACTCAAATAAAAATGTAAATAAAAATGTTTTACACATACCTCAGGAACGGTACAGCAGAACATTTTGGCGGTTTAAAACCTTGACTTTTCCAAACCGTGTTAAACCTAGAAATTGGTTATCGTCCCATGCCTAAACAGAAGAAACAAACTCATAAAGGTTTAAAACAAGTCAAGGGTGAGTAAATGATTACAGGACTTTCATTTTTGGTTGAACTTTCTCTTTAAGTAGATTGAAGCAGCCAGTGCCACTCAACTGAAGCTTTTGAGAAACATATCCCTTATGAAAAAGAAATAGAAAAGTGCGAGGTCAGTGTTTTGTTTAAACTAAAAGTAAGAAAATATACTTTCAGTCTATTTTTTAGGTACTTCTCTAAAATGTACTTCCTTTACGGACAAGAAGTTTATTCAAATGTGCTGATAGGATACTGCTTTCAAACTAAAAAATAAAATCAGAGGAATATACACTAGACATGGGACAGTAACCGGTTTCAAGGTTTACCGCGGTTTGGAAAAGTCAAGGTTTTAAAACCGCAAAACGTTTAATTTAAGATTTTTTTTACATTCTTTTTTGTTTTGTTTTTTCAGGACAACATTATCTCTAGCAGAAAATATATCCAAAGATGCCTTTCAAGTAAAGAAATCGGAGCAGAATTCAATAATTCATTTGAATTATTTAACCTGACATGTTTACATTCCTAAAATATTTGAAATGTTTCTCAAACTAAAATATATTATGTTCAAAGAGAAAAAAAAAGTTTTTGTTTTTTATCCAGACATTTAAAAAGAACATATTTTAGAGCAGTAATCACAATACAATAAAACTGTGACTTTTTAATCCAAGGTTATCCAACCGTCAGAATCCTATACCAGCCCATGCCTAACACACATCATAAATATACAATGTCTGAAGTAAATATATGCTGAAAAACTAACTTCAGCTTATTCCAATTTGGCTACTCTAAATTATACAATTTGTCCATATTTGTGCTTTCAAACACTAGAAAACAGGGGTTTCCGGTTCAAGTCCCTGCACCACCAGGTAATGTGGGTGGGGTGTGCATGTGTTTGACTGTGTGTGTGTGTGTGTGTGTGTGTGTATGTCAGGTCAAGTTCAAGTGAAGTTGAGCTTTATTGTCATTCCGCTTCATGTGTGTACATACAGTGGAACGAAATGTTGTGTCTCGCAGGACCACAGAGCTACATAAATAATCATACTCATAAATATAAACACAACACTGGGTGTAAGAGCCATTTTAAACATGTACATAAGTTGCATATACTGTAGCAGTAATCTAACTATACTAACTACTAACTGGGCCGGTATACTTTCTGACCGTATGATAACCTTTGATAAAAATATCACGGTATTGTAATAACTGCTCTACAAACTGCCCCCACCCCACCCCTTTCAACACAATATATTTCATTTTAGGAAGTATTTATAATATTTTGGAAAAGCCAAGATGTCAGGCAAAATAATTAAAATAAATCAATGACTTCTGTTATTTTCGTTAGCTTTAAAAGCACTGATTCTTTTACAACACATAAAAAAACACATAAAAACCTTACATATACCTTGGGAACAGTATAGCAAAAATTTTTTAGTGGTTTTAAAACCTTGACTTTTCCAAACCATGGTAAACCTTGAAACTGGTTATGGTCCCATGCCTATACATAAACTTCAAATACTTAAAGTATACACATAATCTAATACAAGTACTTTTATATAAGACAGATCGATATTGTGAAAAAAACATTTTTATTTAAGGTTATTTAAGATATTTAAAATATGAAATAAAATATTTATTAAAGGTTGAAGAAATCAAGTAGTGCAACATGATTTAGTACATTTACAGATAAACATTGTAAGGTGAAGTTTAAGTAAAGTGTCCGGTGCATATAGAGAGAACAATGTTTCTACAGGTGGTTTGTCAAGCCCACTCACCTGTGTAAAGCACAATTAAGAAATGCAGAGACGTAAGTTTCCGTTAATGTGTGTGCATTTGTGTTTATTAAATACAATTCCCCCATTCTGATCATGGGACACATTTTATGAACTAATAATTTAATTTTTAAAAGTATTACAGTTTTATAAAGTGTACATAGTATAAAGTATAACGTTATTGCAGAGTTGTGCACATAAAGTATACTAATGTTACACTTGGGGGCGGCGCAGGGTGAGTTAGGACGATTCTAATGGCTCATGCCGTTTTGCGTCCTCCAGAGTTACTACTAGAGTTACTATTGGTTTCTATTAATTTTGTTCAAGTTTTTATCCCAACCCCCCTCCTAGTTCTTCGATATCATCCGCAACAACATCCCCCTCATTCACTTTTGTCCACACCACGCCCCTATCACCCCTCCCCCCACTCATAGGGGCCTGTAGCCGCCAGCGGCGTCCCTTCTTAAAAGTATACATTTATATACTAAAAGTGGGCCCACGCTGTATGCTTGAATAAATATAGCATGCTACTTAAATGCTACCTAAAATATACTTCTACATTATTTAAGTACACCTAATAAAATGAACTTTTTTTTTTTCGTAAAGGTATCCAATGGTAATATTCGAGGTGTTATCTGAAAAGTATTATTTTACCACTTGCTTCCAACCCATAAAAAGTAGCATGTTTTAAACAAATTGTGTCTTGTATTGTATGATGCCTTCATTTTTCCATTGTAATTTGTTGTTTTAATGGGAACTCAGAACAGCCCTTGTTTCGCATATTGTTTTCTTTTGCTTTTTTTAATGTACAGGAACCTGATTGTTTTCCTATGTGGTTTACTCTTCAGGCCTCAACATGGGCTGTGTGGGGACCAAACCGGAGCAAGATCCTATTGGCAAATCAGTGAACAGTGATGACAACCGCAACGTGGCACATTACACCAAAGACCCCACAACAGGGGGCAAAGCTGTAAGTGGAATCGCTTTGGGGATTCCAGACGTGTTTCATGTCTCCGGATTAACTCTGATCATGAGTTCTGCTGCAAAAGTGCTGAGTTGAGATAAACTAAATTATCAGTTGTTTCAGCATATTTTGTGACAGTTTTGTGAAAACTGTACTTCCACTTTCTTTGAAAAGGAGTTATGAATTTGTACCTAAAATAGAGCTGTACGATATCATTTGAACTTTTTTTTATCTGATTAAAGGCCCGTTCACATCTATACTGATAAATACACACATGGATGCAAAAACATGAATGATTGGAGGAACAACAAGTAATTAAAGACATTCTTAGATGATTTTAGCCAAAATAATTGGGAATAATACATTCATTACTAATATGGTTTATCTTTTGAGCAATGTGTTCACAAAATTGGTGTGGTGTGTTGAGGCCTGACGAGTTTTACACGTTCCATTATATGTAAAAGCTTCATAAATACAATTTCAGGTCTTTTCTGGCACCATGCCATCAAATCTGAATATGTTTTTTTATTATTATCATGTTAATAATAGTTTCATATTATTAGAGATATTGTAGCATAACTGATTTTGATGTTCTCATCATGACCCAAGCAGTCAATCAAGACTAATCTCACACAATGGGCACATTTAACCATTTATTAGATTTTAAAATGTAATTGAATAATTATTATTGACAACAAGGTATACAAATGTATAATTATTGACCACAAGGGCATAGAGCCAAACAGAAGTTACCAACAATGATAAATCAATCCATTCATTGAGTGTAGCATTTTGTAGCATTTAATTAAGTTTAAAAAATAGGCGATGTTCAAAATAACAAACAGGGTATGAATTAGGGCCAGATTAGAAGCCATTCAGATTAAAATTTTTATATCTTCGTGACTTTGTGCCACAATTTCAGGACATAGTTATCATAACACACCAAGTTTAGTCTGAAATCATCTACCCCTTAACTCAGGGGTGCTCACACTTTTGCGAGCTACTTAAAAAATGACCAAGTCGAAATGATCTACATAATATAAAAATGCAAAACATATATTTATTTATAAACATATTGAGAATTCTGTATTTGTACATTATATATTAACTATATGAGCCCATATTGTGCAATAGCCTACAACGTCGGTGCTTGAAAAGTTGAGCAAGTACCAACTTCTGCAGCGAGCAACGCCTTTAAAGTGGTGCTGACAGATCCACCATGCAGTTCGGCAATGCCTGACGTCACCCATTCAAAGTGAATGGGAAGCGTTGAAGCTGACACCTCATGTGAATGGGGCGTTACTCTTGTGACTTGCACTGAATAGAATCAGCCAAGGAAGCATAGTTCACAGAGTGTCTGCTGATAGCCAGCTTCAAGCACACTACCAAATGACCATCAGTCATGGTGGAACGAAATTTTAGTTAACCTCCAACTTCGCTAAGTGCTGCAAAACTAGTAACTTAGCAAAGTTGGCGCATTTTTTTGTGCATGCTTGGTTCCCATGGTACTCAAAAGGTCAGATATCAGTATATGTATGTCAATCAAGCGACAAATTTCAGTGAGGATGGACAATAGGC
Organism: Danio aesculapii; assembly: GCF_903798145.1. Classification (NCBI taxonomy): domain Eukaryota; kingdom Metazoa; phylum Chordata; class Actinopteri; order Cypriniformes; family Danionidae; genus Danio; species Danio aesculapii. Next base: position 37,056,962 of record NC_079457.1, read on the forward strand.
TGATGTCTATTTTTTATTGCCGTGCGATCTACCCACGCTTCCTTTGCGATCGACCAGTAGATTGTGATCGATGTATTGGGCACCCCTGCCATAACTGTTACCCCACTTTTTGAGTTCAGACTTGAAAATGATACATGATATATGCAAATGATATATAGGTTGTCAATATAAGTTTATGTATTAAAAAGGCAATTAGGCAAACTTTATATTAGATGTATATGTGCGTTATTCTAACAGTTGGGACTATCTAAAAGTAATTGATTTTTTTTTTTTTTTGCCAATACAGTCTGATGATGTACTGTTCCAATGGGCTATATGCATTTTGAATATGCCAGCTCAGGCACTTCTGGCAAACTGTGGACCATTACGAATTTGCTACATTTAAGAGCTTATTCGTTTAAAATCAATGATCTTCATTGCCTGATATGATATAAAGTGGGTTTCACACCGCACAGCAAGCACTGCACTAAATTCCATTGTTCCATGCCACGTCTTTAATTATGTAAATTTATTTGAACACAGTATTTTCAATAGATTTTCTTTATTAACCTGTTGCTCCTGACACTGTTAAACCGGTCTTTCATCTCGTTTTATACTTGAACAACTAAATGAACGCTTCAATCTATTTGAAGGACTATATTTTAACTTAATTACATTATCGATACTGTTAAAGGAACCTCATGAAATTGAAAATAGTCACATGAACCTTTCACTGGAACTTTATTAGTGGTCTTTCATCTCATTTTATGCTTGAACAACTAAATAAATGCTTAGGTCTATTTAAAGGACTATATTTTGATTAAATTACATTGTCGAGACTGGTAAAGGAACCTCGTGAAATTATAAGTTGTCATATGAACCTTTCACTGGAATTTTAATAATGGTCTTTCATCTCATTTTATGCTTGAACAACTAAATAAATGCTTCGGTCTATTTAAAGGACTATATTTTGATTCAGTTACATTATCGATATTGTTAAAGGAACTTCATGAAATTAAAAATAGTCACATCAATCTTTCACTGGAACTTTATCAGTTTCTGAACAACACTTGCCATTCATATAGACCAATATTGTAAAAATTCGACAAAATAGCTAGGAGTTCCTAAACATCAAAATAGCAGAATCTTTCTTTTAACATCATGCTAATGTAGGTTTTACAGTTCAAATATATTAGCATAAACATAAGTGAAGAGTTCAGATGAAAAAGACTTGAAAGTGCCATCTGAAATTTTCTTTTTTTTGTGCATTTTGTGCATGAAAGTGCATTTTTTCTGAGCCTCCTGTGTGTAGGTTTAGTACTTTCACTTTTTATGGCAAAGAACATGTTCATTTCATTGCCGTTAAAGTGAAATGACTAAAATTAAACATAGTAGGCTAAGAAAAATGGAAGAAAAATTCATCCACCAAGTGCTGTGCTGTGGTTTTGACTGATTTTTTTTTATCTGTGTGCCAATTTTAATAACTTTCCAACAAGTGCTTTGATGTGCTGTCATGATCTAAAGAGTGAATGAGGAATAAAAATACCAATTTGCACCACAAAGCAGAAAAAACAACCTGTTATGTAGCTAGAATCGAATGACAACGGAAACAAACACATTACATTTTCAAATGCTGCATCCGCTTTTACTGTATGTGAAAAAAAGGAGGATAAGCACACGCTGCAGTTTCTGCAACTTTAAATGTTTAAATTGTTTAATGTCCTTTTTTAATTTGTTCATCCTTTATACAAAATCATCCTGAACGTGTTATGAAATTCTTTTAAAGTTAGAATGATTTTTTAAACTCTAAAAATCTTTATGGCTGAATGAGCATTTAACCCTAAAATGAGAAATGTAAATGTAAAATGTATTTACATATTCAAATATGCATCATTTATTAAGTGGCTGTGCGCTTCCATGGTTTTGGGCTGATTTACATAATGACCATAAAAAGAGTTTTATGTTTATTTGTTTAAACAGATATCTCCTTTATGGAGGGTTTGTGTATTTTATTCTCAGAAAAGAGAAGTGAAATGTCTAGCCTGGTGACTTAAAGTACTGCACTGTTGTTGTTTTTCACAGAACAGAACCACCTCCAATGCACAGACTCCTGGGACAGATAGTAAGTGAAACTATATCTAATTATAGTGCATTGGTTAGAGGTTTTAGTCAGGATGTTAGGTTAACATCAAATATGAAAATTCAACAACCCATATGTTTGAACTTTGAAATTGAAAAGTAAGGTTTTAAATGTGTTTGGTGATCATGAAAAGAGTTCTTTGTAACTTATTTCATTCAATTTGGGTCAAAGAAAGTTTTGGTATCCACATGAAATTGATTTCTTATATACTTAGAAATAGGGCTGGGCCGATAAACGATATTATATCGAGCTGTGATAAACTTTATGTTAATAACAATGATAAGCTCTGGACTTTTTTACTCTATATTGATCTAAAAATGTGTAGAAATGTGCAACAATGGCAATCTGAAAGTGTGTTGATTTTAGAGATGTACCAAATTTTGGCCAAAAATATGTTATGCCATTTAATGAACCTTCTAATTTTTGTGGCTTCAGTCATTGTTGGGGTACTCTTTGAAACCCAGAAGCATTAACAGCTTATATCGAAATATATATCGTTATCGTTCAATATGGAAGATAATTATCGAGATTGCGTTTTTGCCATATTACCCAGCCCTACATAGAAAGTGTAAGGTGAAGCGGATGCTGACAACGGAGTGTGGAACCAAAAGCAGGATTTATTCAGAATAATGGTGAGGCAAGCAACGGTCACAATGAGAAGCAAACAAAAAAAGTTGTGGTCAATAAACAGGCAAAAGGTCAAAAGGCAGGCAACAGACAACATAAACTAACTAACTAACTAACTAACTAACTAACTAACTAACTAACTAACTAACTAACTAACTAACTACCAAACAAGGTGAGGGTTAAAACCGGCAAGGAAAACATGTTGTAATGTTCACAATTCAGATTAACAAGACTCAGCAACTAGTGTGTGTGTCAGTGCTGCTTTTAAAGTCCATGTCATCAGTTCTGAACATCTTCAGCTTTTTGTGTTAGCAATCAACCACGATTAGGAACCGGTGTGTGTTTGCAGTGCATGACTGGACCTTGTAGTCCATATAATGGGAGATTTGTAGTTCTATGCGATCTGTGTGTTTACCAGCAATCTGCCAGGATTAGATCACTGGTGATTGTGACAGAAAGTGTCTGTTTTAATATTTCAAGTAATTTTTGTGAAAATAAAACATTTTAATATGGGCGAAATTTCATTCCATTTCATTCAGCGTAACAGAAATATTAATGTAAATTAAAACAATTTTAACTCATTCTAACCTGAATGTAAAAGAATAACCAATCCAAAATATTTTCAATTTATTTAAAATAAAAATGTTGCTGACAAATGGCTAAAACCTAGTGGTTTGAAGAATAGTGGCAAAATATAAAGATTTAAAAGAACAACTAGTTATTATTTTGCGACTGCACTTTGATCCATAAATATTTTCCATTAATATTTTAACATATTTGTGCATATTATGTGAAAAATTATCTCTAAATATGCCTGACAAGATTTTTTTGCTATATTGTTATACTGAATGACGTTTTAGTGGGCGTCATCTTTCAATCATGTTAAAAATGAATGATTGCCCCTTTTTTGCACAGAATTAATATTAAACAGGTCAAATGCTAATGTACTTTTTTCTTTATCTAATACAGTAAATGATCACTTCAAAAACTGATGCTATGTTTATTTTTGGTGGTAAACACTACTGTGTGAAAGTAGGCTCTGTGTTACTCAGAACTGAATGTGTGATCACAACTTGTTCACACTAATTATTCCATTCGTGTTCAGCTTCGGAGAACATTGCCATAGCTCTGTATGACTATGAAGCCATGCATGAAGGTGACCTAGGCTTCAAGAAAGGAGATCGACTCAGAATCCTGCAGGAGTAAGAAGAATTACAGTGCAATTTACAGTCATGCTGTATAATTAATTATGCTTTGATTAATAATTGATTGACTCAATCAATATCTGGTATGTTTAGGTCTGGTGAGTGGTGGAAAGCAGTAATCATCAGCACTGGTCAAGAGGGCTTCATCCCCAGTAACTATGTTGCCAAAGATACTCTGGAAACTGAAGAGTAAGTGAAGAATTTTTAATGCTTATGCAGTGTAATGATACACATGTTTTTATAGAAAATTAGAAGTGTGGTGTAACCCTAACCCTAACCTTAACCTTTTTGAGTAGCCATGTATTGACATTGCTGTGCTAAAGGTACATTTTTGAAAATAGGCTCATTGACTCATTGAGAGTTAAACAGTTGAGGATTACCATTTTTGAATCCTTTAAGCCAGGTCAAGCGGCAGCACTTTTAGCTTAGCTTAGCATAAATCATTGAATTGGATCAGACCATTAGCATCTCACTCAAAAATGGTCAAAGTCTTTTGATAATTTTCATATTTAATGGTTGACTCTTATGTAGTTATATCATTTACACAGATGAAAAAGGTTGCTACTTTCTAGGCCAATATGGCTAGGAACTATACTCTTATTTTGGTGTAATAATCAAGGAACTTTGCTGCAGGACCATGGCCCAAGCTGGTGCAATAATATTACGCAGCATCTGAAAATCAATTAACTTCCAGTTCCAATAGATATGTTTCACGCTCTGCACCAAGCAAAGATGGTGGCAAGGCCTGCTCCCTGCACTAAAAAAAAAGACGTTTGCTGTTTGTTCGAACTGTTTATTTAAAATAAGCTGAAACAGCACAATTCTTGAGTTGTTTCGGGACAACTTAAGTGTTTTATGTTCAATCCACTTAAATTTGTAAAAACTAAGTAGTAATAAATAGTAGTACTTAACTAAATGTGTATTGTTAGGTTAACATAATTCCTTCATGTTGTCCCAACACAAATCAATTTTGTGGAACCCAACATTTTTGTGTGGAAACTAGTGGTCATATTAGTTATATGGATGAAAATCAGCCGATTTTCAGGCACTGCATGATGTCATTGCTCCTGCTGGGTTTAGTTCCAGCACTGAATAAAAAAATGTATGAATGATTGTAATAACAGAATTAATTCACAACAGAAGACTCTTTTGTTCCTCAATTTTGAGGAAAGATCTCACAATTCTGACTTATAAAAGTCAGAACTATTAGCCCCCCTTTGAATTTCTTTACTTTTTTAAATATTTCCCAAATGGTGTTTAACAGAGCAAGGAAATTTTCACAGTACGTCTGATAATATTTTTTCTTCTGGAAAAAAAGTCTTATTTGTTTTAATCTGGCTAGAGTAAAAGCCGTTTTTTATTTTTTTAAAACCATTTAAAGGTCAATTTTATTAGCCACTTTAAGCTTTATTTTTTCAAAAGTCTACAGAACAAACCATCATTATACAAAAACTTGCCTAATTACCCTAACCTGCCTAGTTAACCTAATTAACCTAGTTAAAGCCTTTAAATGTCACTTTAAACTGTATAGAAGTGTCTTGAAAAATATCTAGTCAAATATTATTTATTGTCATCATGGCAAAGATAAAAGAAATCAGTTATTAGAGATGAGATATTAAAATTTAGAAACATATTGAAAAAAAATCTCTCCGTTAAACAGAAATTGGGGAAAAAATAAAGAGGGGGGCTAATAATTCAGGGGGGCTAATAATTCGGTCTTCAACTGTACAGTATATACATTTACAATTGCAACTGATTAAGTTTGAATTCTGGCACAAAAAGTTGTAAATGTAAGTTTTATATCACACATTTCTTAGAAGAAAAATTATTATTATTATTATTATTATTATTATTATTATTATTATTATTATTATTATTATTATTATTATTATTATTATTATTATTATTATTATTCAGTGGCAGAAATAAGCTTCCAAACAACAAAAATGCCAAAAAAATGTAAATAATAAAAAAGCTATATATTATATTATATTATATTATATTATATTATATATTATATTATATTATATTATATTATATTATATTATATTATATTATATATTATATTATATTATATTATATTATATTATATTTTATATTATATTATATTATATTATATTATATTATATTATATTTTATATTATATTTTATATTATATTATATTATATTATATTATATTATATTTTATATTATATTATATTATATTATATTATATTATATTTTATATTATATTATATTACATTATATTATATTTTATATTATATATTATATTATATTATATTATATTATATTATATTATATTATATTATATTATATTATATTATATTATATTATATTATATTATATGGTTGTATGTTTTTTCAGGTGGTTTTTTAAAGGTGTCAGCAGGAAGGATGCAGAGAGACAGCTGTTGGCCACTGGAAACAAAACAGGCTCCTTCATGATCAGAGACAGTGAGACTACCAAGGGTACGTCTAGCACGTCTAGTTATTTTGTCATAGTGTGTATTTCAAACATCTACCAGGTCTGCTCTTCTAAACCTGTGAACCTCTTCCTCTCAGGAAGTTACTCTCTGTCTGTGAGAGACAGCGACCATCAGGCTGATACAGTCAAGCATTATAAGATCCGCACACTGGATAATGGCGGTTTCTATATTTCCCCACGGATCACATTCAACACCCTGCAGGACCTGGTCACCCACTACAAGAGTGAGTACAAAATGCACAGATCTAGACTTGGAATATGCAAAATGTTTATAATAATTATTATTATTCCTTTAAAAAAAAGTTGATTATTGATTATTATTGTGGAAATTATCATACTCAAATTGTACTAAAACGATTGCACACGTTTGTATCAAAAAGTCCATATCAATAAATTTTCTCTTTAAACCACCAGGTGACATTCTTTGTACTTTTATTTCGGAGTGCAGATTGCAAAAGCTTTATTGATATATATACGTTTTACTTTATATATAGTTTAAAAAATATATTTACTATTTTCACAAGTGTATATAATTACTACTGTAAGAAAACATCAGAATTTGGTACATACTTTCACTATTATCTTTGCTTGAACTGACCCGATCTAATCCTGTTTATATGAAATGAGCCTGCTTCTGAGCAGGTTGGGCTGCCAGAACAGTTGCTATGACAACAGCTCTCATATGATTTTTGAGTAACTCACGTACGAAGAACGGACCCCAGGTCTACTAAAAAACATAACATCCAAAATGCACTTTTAAATGTTTCTTTTATTGCACTTTGAAATCAACTTTAATATGTTGATTTTTTGAGTTGACTTAACTTAATTCAACTTAAATTCAACTTAATTAAAGTACTTGGGTTAAAAGTTGAGTCAACTCAAATAAAGCAGAGTCAACTTTTTAATTATTTTCTGTGTGAATTTCAATTCAAATTGGTATTTTTAAAGACCGTTTTTCTCAAAATGACATTTTTTACTTCTGCACTGAGACATAAATCTTCACATCCGCAGTACTTCAGCAGACTTTAACTCTTAACGTGTTCAAAAAAATAATGATTGTACAATAAATGCAGTTGAAGTCAAAATTATTTAGGGACGCTCCGATCGATCAGCCAGAGATCGGCCGATAATCCCATTTCATGACTTGAACGGTACTTGCTAATCTGGCCAATCTCATGAACCGATCACAAGTTTTTGTTTATAAGCAGTAGAAGACCCATGTGCGCATGCATATATTATACATCAGCAGCTACAACATGTGAGTAGATAAATTATCTGTGGGGGTATGAGGGAAAATGTGTTTTATGCAATGGCAAAGTTATATAAAGCCTAAAGCATCAGAATCGGTACTGGGTATCGGCCGATTACCATAACAAGCAATAGGTAATCGTATCGGCTGCAAAAATTCTGATCCGAGCATCCCTATTATTTACCCTCTTCAAATTGTTTTCTTTTTTAAATATTTCCCAAATGATGTTTAACAGAGCAAGGATTTTTTCACAGTATTTCCTATATTTTGTTCTTTTGGAGAAAGTCTTATTTGTTTTATTTCAGCTAGAATAAAAGCAGTTTTTATTTATTTATTTTTTTTATGTTCAATATTATTAGCCCCCTTAAGCAATTTTTTTTCCGATCGTCTACAGAACAAACCATCATTACACCTAGTATACCTAGTATAACCTAGTTAAACTTTTAAATTGCAATTTAAGCTTTTAAGAATACTAGTATCTTGAAAAATATCTAGCAAAATATTATGTACTGTCACCATGGCAAAGAAATCAGTTAATAAAAATTAGTTATTAGAACTATTGTGTTAAGAAATGTGTTTTAAAAAATCTTCTTTCCGTTAAAATCAGAAATTGAAAGAAAATTATACAGGGGGGCTAATAATTCAGGAGAGCTAATAATTATGACTTCAACTGTATATGCAAATGAGTGCAGATTTCATTCAGTAATGGTTAATTTGCATATTTAAACAACATTTTAGAAAACTGGGTAACTATGGTGATAACTATTAGTTGATTCATCAGCAGTGTCTTGCTTTAAAGTTAACAGTGGTTTAAATGTTGCTGTACAGAGCAGAGTGATGGGCTGTGCCAGTCTCTCACCTCTCCCTGTCTGAGTCCCAAACCTCAGAAACCTTGGGAGAAAGACGCATGGGAGATTCCACGCGACTCCCTCAAACTGGACAAACGTCTGGGAGCAGGACAGTTTGGGGAGGTCTGGATGGGTAAGACACTCAGATATCGATTTATTTCTTATTCGTATTTGTGTAATGCAAAAAAAAAAAAAAATGTTTTATTTAGGGTTTGAAGGCTTTTGGACAGGGTGAAATACAGGATTCAAGTAGCTATATGAATCTTTAAGTAGATTTGAAGTGTTGCAAATATTGGCAGTAGAATGCACATAAAGTATATTATACATTAACGCATCGAAAAAGCTGCTACAACTAGAAATTGCTCAAACGTATAATTTATTTATTTAATATATAAAAGTATCTTGTTACCAATATTGTTATATTCAGGGCTTGATATTAACTTTTTTGATCACCAGCCACTCTGCATATTTACTAGCCACAATTTTGTTGTTGGGAAAATATTTTTATATGCATAAATATGACTTTGACATGCTAAAATACTAGATTTTGTGTTATGTCCACATGTCTCTTCATTAATTTAACTTTTTGTGTGTCGTGTATGAGCAAATGGGTCATGGTTTTATAGTGTTATACTGCAATTAGTTTTTAATTCACATGACTTTTCAGAACTCAAAATTAAGGATTTATCAAATTTATCTCTGACCACACCAAACAATAATTATTTCTCAGACACAAATTTTAAATGTGTCAAAACAAGCTAAATATAGCTGTATGCTATACTTTTATTTAACAAAACAATTCTTTAAAAAAACAATTGACTTTTAAAAATAATTATTGTCATGTATTAAAAAGTAATCCTCGCTAAAGGTCTTTCAGAACACTAGTTGACTACACAAAAATGGAGAGTTAATCTCCGATTAAAGCAATGTTATTGTAAAAAAAAAGGACAATTAAACCATTTAAACAAAAATAAGCAAATGAAAGCAGGCGAAAACATACCGTGTGTGATAATGAAAGAATGATCACAAGCACATGGTTAAGGCCAATTAATAATCTGTTCAAAGTGAAAGCAACCAGTGCTGCGTACAAAAAAGACATATTTGGAGCTCTTGAAAGCAGCAAGACTGTGGGTGCATTAGCATAACTTTTTGTGTAGTCTATATGAAAGAGAACCTATCACAGTTGCGTTCCAGGCACGGTTGCTTCACGCAAGGAAACAGGAGCGCGCAAGTGCTTTAAACAGTCACGTGCATTACATCAGCTGTTAGTGTTGTACCCCTGAAACAGGGGAGAGAATTATTAAGAAATATCAAACACACTCAACGATGTTTCTCCACTGCTGACTTTATGCGCAATGGAGAAAACCCGCGAGTTCTCCCCCTAGTGTTCAGTCAAGGCATCACTAGTCGATCACCAAGCATCTCAGACTAAACATGTCGAGCACAGATCAGTATAAAACACAGATTTGCAGGTGTTGAACCACTCTCAAAGTTCAATAACTTTTATGGATTTCCCATTTCAGGTTTTGATCTAGTTTTTGATATGCAAATACATTTATATCTCAATCTGTCACACACTCCCCTACAAAATGAAATGTTGTCTCGACAGTTTCCACTCTTAGAATCAGAATGTAGGATACAAATTTAACAGTAAATTGTCTTTTCCAAAAGTTAGTATGGGAGAAGGTTGTTAAATATTTAACCTCATAACAATCCACTTATTGTCCCAAAGCGAACTCAACGCAGGTTGTATTGGGTCCACAACAATCTATAAAATTTATTCAGTCCCAAAGACCACAGTTCAACAGGGCAAACGAAATCCCTCCATTTTCCAAAATGTCCATGACAAGACTGTTCATTGGAGAAATCCTAACTACAAAAAAATCAGTCCATCAGTTCTTCCGAAGTCAACTGAAAAATGAAAAGTCTTTGTTTGCATTCAAAGTCCACAGTCTTGTTGTGACTCTAGTAGTTCATTGTCCTTACTAGTTATATCCATACAAAAAAGGCAATTGGTAACTATATTGTTGGCAGGGAGGCAACCATGGTAACAGTCCATTCGCAAGCACGTACGGTAAGTTCTGTGGTAGTGTCTGCAAAGTACCATTCACTTGTCCAACATTATAAGTTGGTGTACCCAGCTCATCATAAGTGAATACCCTTGGTGGGCATCTTTCTCTCCTAGTCAGCCGGTAAGGTTGCTCATCTCGGTTTTCCAATTCACTTTCAGTAGGTGACGTGGGAACAGGAAGGTGTTCATCAACCGCTAAGTCGATCTCTTGTTCGAGGTTACTTTTGGCAGATGAAAGTGGTCCAGCAACAGGTAAATCGTTCTCCAGTTCTTGATCATCCTCCACACATAACAATTGAGTAGGGACCTGTTCGAAGCTCTCTTGCTGATGTTCATTAAGCTCTGTAGGTAGGGATTCAACACTATTTACCTCATCATCATGGTTTGTCGCAGGTACTTGTGGTGATACATAATAGAGCTCAGCTTCCTCTTCACTGTCTTCGTCAGATTCAACACAGCTGGGTTGAGGATGTTTTCTCTTTTGGTTCGGCCTGATTTTCGTATGCGGATCAGTCTCAATAGGTAAGTGATCGCAAGGCATCAATAAGTTTCGGTGTAGAACTCTGGATCGTCCCTTTCCCTTTTCTGTCTTTACTTCATAGACTGGAAGCTCACTACCTAGTTGTCGCACTATTACATAGATACTGTCTTCCCAAAAATTGCGGATTTTACCTGGACCGTCCCTTGGCGTTAAGTTTTTCACCAAAACGCGATCACCTGGCTGTAGTGTTGTGTTTCTTACTTTTCTGTCATAGTTCCTCTTGCTCCTGCCAGCAGCTTTTTGAGCATGTTCTTGGGCGATCTTATATGCCTCTTCCATTCCCTGTTTCCACTCTTCCACGTACTCGCTCCGATTATGCGAGGGTTTTTCTGAACTCAATCCGAACAACATGTCCATGGGCAGTCTTGGAGACCTTCCATATAACAAGTAGAAAGGAGAGAACCCTGTGACCTCTGAGCGGGTACAATTGTACGCATACACCAGTTTGCTCAAGCTGTCTTTCCAGTTGGATTTCTGACTGTCGGTAAGTGTTCTTAACATTTGTAAGAGTGTCCGGTTAAATCGCTCAGCCTGGCCATTGCCTTGCGGGTGGTATGGGGTCGTCCTCGAACCGGTGATGCCACAATATTTTTGGAGCTGGTGAAACAACTGATTCTGAAATTCGCCACCCTGATCATGATGGATACGGGAAGGGAAACCAAATTTTAGAGCAAAGTCATTAAAAATGCGGTCAGCAGCTGTTTTGCCTGACTTTGAGGTTGTTGCATAGGCTTGGGCAAATCAGGTAAAATGATCAACCACTACAAGGATGTACTCAAAACCTCCTCTGCAGCGCTCTAAATGGAGAAAGTCAATAGAGATCAATTCAAAGGGCTGAGTCGTAACAATACTTGTAAAAGGAGCTCTTGCCTCGTGACAGGGCTTCTTCTGCTTTAAGCATCTGCATGTTTTTGTGACATAGTATTCGACGTCTATCTGCATATGGGGCCAAAAGAAACGTTCACGAATAAGTGAGACAGTTCGGTCTATCCCATGATGTCCCATTTCATCGTGTAGCTCTCGTATGACTGTGTTCTTATATTTTTCAGGCAGGACCAACTGTGTGCGGAAGGAAGTTGTTCGGCAGAGTACACCATCTTGATTAATGGTAAGTTTTTCCCACTCACGAAACAAACATTTTGTTTTAAGGCCATAAGCTTTCAGCTGTTTGACTTTCGGTTTTGTTCCTGACAGTTTGCAGTCATATACAGGACTGATGACTTGGTCATTTTGTTGAGCATGCTTAATTTCATTCGCTGATATTGGGGTTATGGCGGGAACTATTGGACAGGTCTCGATAGAGGAACAATTGGTTGAGATTGACCATGGGATGTTAGGTCCTTCTTGTGCTTCGACGGCCTGAATGGTTGCACCTATTACATCCGAAGACAACTCCTCAGAGCACTCACTGATCATAGTTCCAATATCAATGGGCAGTCTGGAGAGTGTATTTGCATCGATATTTTCATGACCTGGTCGATATTTGATTGTGACGTGGAAATCAGCCAATTCAGCCACCCACCTACACCCTGTAGCATTTAGTTTGGCAGTTGACAGGACATATGTAAGGGGATTATTGTCACTGTATACGGTAAAAGTTGGTGCATAGTATAAATAATCACGGAATTTTTCGGTAATTGACCATTTCAGTGCTAAGAATTCTAGCTTTCCAGAATGGAGGTGGTAGTTTTTCTCAGCAGCAGATAAGGTACGAGACCCATAAGCAATCACGCGTAGTTTTCCATTTTGTTGTTGGTAAAGTACCGCTCCTAGCCCTTGAGCTGACGCGTCGGTATGGAGTATGAAAGGTAGTGCAAAGTCTGGGAAAGCTAGTATCGGTGGTTTCAGCAGACAATCAACAAGTTGCTCAAGAGTAGCCTGATGCTGTTCAGACCAGGTAATAGGCTTACTCGATGGAACGCCGGTTTTCATGCATTTTGACTTTAAGAGTCTTCGGCTACTTTTTGGGTGAGTACTATCATTGGGGTCGTTTTTCAACAAATCATACAAAGGGCAGGCTATGCGCGAAAAATCTTTAATATACTGCCTATAGTAGCTAAGTAAACCAAGAATCCTCCTCAGCTCCCCCACGTTCCTTGGTTGCTTATCTTTTAAAGACCTAACGGCTTCGGTATCAGCAGGATCGATTTTGTTTCCTTCTTTTGAGACTATTCTACCCAGGTAGCGGACTTCAGCTTTAAACAACTCGCACTTACTTGGCTTCAATTTTATGCCGTACTCCCTGAGCCGCTGCAACACTTTCCTAACATCTCGAACATGATTGTCAAAGGACTTACTAAACACCAAGGTGTCATCGAGGTATGGAAGACAGATTTCATCCCGCAGGCCTTCCAAACACTCTTCCATACATCGTTGGAAAGCTGCTGGCGCATTCATCAACCCAAAGGGAATACGCACCCATTCATATAAGCCCCAGGGTGTCACGAAAGCTGTAAGATGTTTGCTTGCCTTGCACATGAACCCCTGGTGGTAAGCTTTCCCCTGATCTAATGAAGAAAACCACGAATTACCACCCAAGCTGTCCATGATATCTTGCACCCTTGGAATCGGCTGTCTGTCTGGATGGGTCTTTTTGTTTAGGTCCCTATAATCAATACATAAACGGAGACTGCCATCTTTCTTTCTCACACACACCATTGCAGAGGAGTATGAGGATTTGGATTTTTCAATCCAACCCTGGGCTATTAGATCCTGCAAGTATTCCTTCATTTCACGATACAGGGGTTTGGGCACAGACATATAGGTGCGACCAACTGGTTCCTGATCTTTCAATGATATACTCAGTTTCAAGCTTGGAACACAACCAATGTCATCATCAGATTTAGAAAAAGAATGACACTCTTCTCTTAGCATCTGCTGTACAACTTTCCTCTGGACTTCACTCAGGTGACTGACATTCACTGGTGGGTCCCACACATCACCATTGATGTTCTCGTGACATTGATTCCCTGATTGAATGTGGTGTACCTCAGCAGTGGTAGCACTAGCTGGTACCTCAAACAATTTAGCAGGGAATACACTCTTCACAAGCTGAACTGTACCAATTGGAGTCTGGCCCCTCAGAGTGATATCATGTTCAGTGTGATTGCACACCTTAATTGTGACATTTCTTGGTACTCCTCTTTTCAGTAGAACTACACTCTCTAAGAATTCAAGCCCATCTGACCAGGAGGGATTCACATCTGGTTCAAAAATGAGTGTGCTATCCTCTCTAACTGGCTGCATGTATACTCTGCACGAGACCTGTGCAGTACTACGTTTTGGGACATTAACATGATCTTTTGCGGACTGTATACTCACATGAGCTCTCTGCACTAATAAGTCTGATAAACGTTTGGACTTTGCCCCTCTTTAGACTGGGAAACGCAGCTTTCACAGTGCTCTCGAGCATTCTGTCACTCGCCGAATTTGGGGTGATTTGTTCAATAGAGTTCAGTATTTGCTCGATTACATTGAAACCTATGATAGGATGAGAGAGGTTTTGACCCCTTGCCACAAGTATGGGAATTATCAGTTCAGCATGGGGAGGTGTCTGTGACGCTAATCTGAAAGACACTTCCACATATCCAATGTAGGGTATATCAATACCATTGGCCGCGACAAGGTTCAAAGTATTTGAGGAATCGAGTATGTCAGACACATCCCTCAATGGAACTTCTGGTAAGTACTCTAACTTCCAGGATTCATCAATGACACATACCTGGGAGCCAGTGTCCCACAGCGCTTGAATTCTGTGGCCCTGCAGGTAACATTGGACAACACACTGCCTTCCAACTAGTGATGTCACAGCAGAATGCTGGTTAGTACGGGCACTACAGGGGGCAGTGATACTCATATTCAGGTAAGAGGTTGACATTGATTCAGGTGAGTTGGTACAGGTCTGCTTGTGTTCAGCCCAATGCTGAGCTTGGCACGTCTGACAACAATTTATTTCATCCTTACATTGTGAACATCGCTTCATTTGTGTTACTGATTTTTCGCAGGCGGTACATTGTTGGGACTGGTGAATGAATCTGGTTACTCCCTGTCCCGTGGGAGTAACCGTTCCCCGTTTAAAGGGCTGTCTCTCGAGGGCTTAATGCCACGAATTCTACATCCTGCTTGAAAGTGCTCGCCACTACCGCATCTGAAACAATGCATGCAACGATCCTCTATTCTTTGCTGCTGACAGTTAAAGCACTTTCTGGGTTGTGAGCGAGGAGGGGGTATATAGTACTGCCGCGCTACATACTGGGGCTGACACTGAGTATTTGCTCTCATTTGGTTAGTGCCTGCTGACTGCCAGTATGGTGTCTTTTGACACTGACCTACTTCTCTTTCAGGGTCTCTCTGCTCAGACACTGGATATTGCTGTGGGGTGAAGGCTGGTGGCTGTAACGATTCCCGAATTTGAGCTATTTCCGCACTGAGAGTCTTTAGCGAGGCAACATCTGATCTCAGTTCTTTTAGTTCAGTAAGTACACTGGCATTAGATTTTTGTCCACTTTGCGCTGCATTGTACTTCTTATCAGTAATTTCCTCACTAGACTGAACTACATGGACCGCTGTTGCGTGCTGTACACCTGTTCTCTTTTTTTTCTGTCTCTCTGTCTCATTAGCACAAGCAATGTTTAATTTTTCTAACAGAGTCTCATCAGTGGTTTGTATGTCAAGAAGATATGGCTGCATGTCAACTTTAATGCTGTCACTTTGGAGACCGGTGAGTACGGTATGTAAAAACATGCTTTGAACTAACGCCGGATCGTATTTGAGACCTGATTCTGATTCTTGTGATGCAAACAAGGTTTTCTGGCGCAGATCTAGAACACGCATGAGGAAATTCTGTGGCGTCTCTTTGTTAAGCTGGCATTCAGAGGTAAGCTGTTTATATAGCTCTGTAGCACTTTTCTCTTGGAAATGAGAACGCAGAATTCGCCTAAGTGTGGCTTTCCTTCTAAATAGCTTCGTAACTGCAGACCTGGGGAAATGGCTCGGACAACTGCATCCACTATGTCACATTCTGGGTAGCCTCTGCTCAAACCAGCCTCGATTTGGTGTGCCAAACTTGAAAAAGTTAATTTGTCTTTCTGACCTGGGTCGCCAATTTGTCCAGAAATTTTAAAATCTTTTCTCCACAGGGGTGTGGAGTTTTGCATGTTTGCTAAATGTTGGGCGGATTTGACTGCTTGTTCGTTAGGTTGAATGACACTTTGCTCTGTGTTCCCTTCTTCCATTTGTTGCATCAAACTCAGTTTTTGTTTCAATACAGCTTTTAGTTCATCTAGCTCTCTTTGTAACTTTTCCTTTTCAGTGCTTTCGCTTTTGCATGCGGTTTCACTTTTAGTGGCTGTAGTCAATTCGATAATTTGATCTCTCAATATTAACAGTTCAAACATGCCACCATCTTCTAGCTCCGTGATGTTTTCAAGGTGTTGGAGAATTAGTGCAATTAGAAACATGCGAGATCTAGATACATCTTTCTCTGGGTCGGCCACTTTAAGGAATTCTCCGATTTTTAGAAGATTTTCTTTAGACAACGAATTAAGCATGGCCATGACTTCAGCTTGCATTCCTTCGAGCGCCTCTGTTTCCATTATAGCAATAAGAGTGGACCTTTTCACTGAGTAGCGGCTTACTTGAGAGTAACAGAACGTTTCAGTTTCACCTGATGATCTCTGAGGACTCAGGCCTGTGGCTCCTCCTCTCTTTCTCGCCTTTGCTGCAGGAACTCTTTCCACTCCACTGATGACCAGGGTTGTTTTAAGAGATGTACTGCATCAGAAGTTGTCTGCCAGGTGAATGACGGCCACCCTCTGAAGAGCAAATCCCAGCGGTGCCTCCAAAATGTTGTACCCCTGAAACAGGGGAGAGAATTATTAAGAAATATCAAACACACTCAACGATGTTTCTCCACTGCTGACTTTATGCGCAATGGAGAAAACCCGCGAGTTCTCCCCCTAGTGTTCAGTCAAGGCATCACTAGTCGATCACCAAGCATCTCAGACTAAACATGTCGAGCACAGATCAGTATAAAACACAGATTTGCAGGTGTTGAACCACTCTCAAAGTTCAATAACTTTTATGGATTTCCCATTTCAGGTTTTGATCTAGTTTTTGATATGCAAATACATTTATATCTCAATCTGTCACACAAGCGCGACTGATCATCCTCTCATTCTGTATTCATCTGCTTTCTTTTGCTCGCGCGAACACTATTATTTTTGTTAGTCGTGCTGTTTCTTGATTCAAAAATCACATTTGCACGCATATTGGGTCATCCATATAGTCGAAGCCTGCTTTTAAGAAAACTACAATTCAAAGATAATTTTTTAAACCAGCCAAAGTGGCTAATGGGAGTGACTGTCTAACCCGCCAAAGCTGAAATCTACCCGCATTTGGTGGGTGTTAATGTCAAGCCCTGATTATATTTAATTTATTCAATTACAATTTTGCCTTTTGGATTCTTTCAATTACGACAGAATATTTAGCAATGTATTTTAAGCATTGATTGATTAATTCATTTATTAATTCATTCATTCATTCAATCGATAAAAACACCATCCATATCATACTACCTATATATGTTTTTAAAATATATTTATATAATTTTTTTTTACATTTTAGTGATGTTAGATTTTTAGTATATTGGATTATATTTGATAATATTTTTATAAGTACAATTTTAAAAAGAAATTACCAATAAATTCAATTACACGTACAATGTGACCTAAAATATAAGTAAAAATAAAAATTTGTAAACAATACAATTACACTAAAGGGCACATAAGGCGTATATATAGGCCTATATACAGTATAGACAGCAATATACTTTATTAATTAATTATAAACCTGAATAAAAACACAAACCTGAAAAACCAAGAACTGACCTGATCCTGAACCTGATCTGAAACAGGGCAGGTTTTTGTCAGATCCTGTGGTGAAATGAAGCGTACAGTACCAATGAGACTTATCTCTGTTTGCTTTTCAGCAATGTACAACAAGCACACCAAAGTGGCGGTGAAGACTATGAAGCCTGGCAGTATGTCTGTGGAAGCTTTCCTAATGGAGGCCAACTTAATGAAAACCCTACAGCACGACAAACTGGTCCGTCTCAACGCTGTGGTCACCAAAGAAGAGCCCATTTACATCATTACAGAGTTCATGGAGAAAGGTGCATGACATGATATAATGACCATTTCGTTTATATAAAGACTGTATTATCATTCTTTATTTTGCATCAATTTTATAATTTTCAAAATGCATTACTATTCTCTCTTGAATTGATTGGTTAGTTTTAACAGCAGATATTGCTCTAGGCTAGTTTTTACCAGTAGATGGTGCTCTAGGCCAAGTGTATCTGTCTGCGGACTGCAAAACAAGGGCGTAACATGAAGGGTCATAACTTGTAGTACGTTACAAAGGCGTAACTTTAGTTATCGAGATCCCATTGAACCATACGAGATGCCACGAGATGTTGGCAAGATGGCGGAAATAAATAACAGAGAACATTTTCACTAAATGTTTCATTAGTTTTCTCGAAATTTATTCACAATCAATTAATTTAATATATTATTCATTTATTTAGCAACTCCACCATGCAACTGGCGGGCTTCTTTATCCGTTTTGTTATGACAGTTAGCCTACTCAGCGTTGCCCCCTGTGGTTGCAAATAACACAACAATGGCGAGCAGGTCAAGTATGAAAGCCTTTGCAACTCATGGATGTACGTTAAAAACTGATGGTTGGGTTAAGGGTTTGGCAAGGTATAGAAGTTAATAAATGTAATGGTTGGGTTAAGGGTTGGTGAAGGTGTAGACGTTAAAAAACTGTGATGGTTGGGTTAAGGGTTGGGTTAGGTGTAGACTTTATGATGGTTGGGTTTAGGTTGGGGGAAGGTGTAGACGTTATTTATAATGATGTTTGGGTTTAGGGTTGTAATATGTATAGATGATAATAATTGATGGTTTGGTTTAGGTGTGGAGTAGGTGTAGATGTTAGTAACTGATGTACAGCGCCATTTTGGCAATGACATACAGTAGTTTTGACATGTCGGTCTCCATAACTTCAAGTTACAACCCTAATGTGCTACAAGTTACGCCCCTGTCTTGCAGTCCGCAGACAGACCCTACTCGCAAATGGTGCTGTAGGCTAGTTTTAAATCAGAAAATGGCGCTCTAGGCTAGTTTTTACCTGCAGATTGCGCTCTAGGGTGGTTTTTACAAGCAGATGGTGATCTAGGCTAGGTTTTACCAACAGATGGCACTGTAGAGTGGTTTTTACCAGCATATGGCACTCTAGGGTAGTTTTTGCCTGCAGGTGATGCTCTACGGTGGTTTATAATCACAAATTATAAATTACCTGCAAATGACGCTCCAAGATGCAGATGGCACTCGAGGCTGGTTTTTATCAGCAGATGGGTCTCTAGGCTAGTTTTTACCAGGAGATGGCACTCTAGAGTGATTTTTACCAGCAGATGGCACTCTAGGCTAGTTTTTGCCAGCAGATGACACTCTAGGCTAGTCTTCAACAACAGATGCTGTTTTAATCATCAGATAGCTAATTTTAATCTACACTCAAAAGCACTCAACAACAACGCTTATGTATTCAACAAATCATATAAGATGGTTTTTATGTCACAAAAATAATGTTAGCACAGCTTACTATAAACATTCTTGCAATTTGCTAAAACCTTTCCTAAATGTATTAATACTTAATTTACCTCCAACTGCTATTTGTAAGGAATTGTATTGCAAGCAGAGTAAAGCATACATTGACATCTGCTGTTAAAAACTGAGCTCACAATTGATTCAAGAGAGAAACTTGATACATTTTCATGATCTCAGCATCAATGCATAATCAATTTCTCAAATGCCACAGCTTTATAAATACTTACTTACGCATCTTGCCTTTTAAAGGGAATGGGAGATGCAACTGCCTTAATTAATGTTACACCCAAGACACACCCATAACTCATTAAGAAAATAACACTTTCAGACCATGCGCTGGGTGCACAGACTGTTTGTCCCATTCTTAAAATAGCAAAAGTGGATTCGGATACAACCTAATCACACCATGCTCTTAAATTATCAAAAGAGATCCCATTGTATTTTTTTACATACTTCAAACTAAAATAAACAATGCAACCTCACTACAGTCTAATGTGCAAATCATATCTTTTTATTTCTCTGTTACTTACATTTGTGTGCATTTGTTTTACAGGCAGTTTACTGGACTTCATTAAAAGCGACGAAGGGAACCGAGTCCAGCTGCCCAAACTGATCGACTTCTCAGCACAGGTGAGATGCTTTGAAGGCCTCATTTGCTCAGTTAATGTGTTTCCTCCCCCACATAGAGTTCCCTTCATCAGGTTTGTCCTAGTTCATTTTAATATTCAAATGCAAAACCGACAGACAGTAACATTTGTGTTGAAGTTTGTGTGTGTGAGAGAGAGAAAGAACGAAAGAGAGGGTGGTAGATATTTACATGACAGTCTATTCATTTTTCTCTTTGTACTGTTCCAAGATCATATCAGTTCCCTGTCTGTATTGTACAAGAGAATTTAGTTTCCGTTTTTTATTTAGGCTTACAGCAACTATGAAACACTATGAAGTGATTATGCAAACAGCTGCAGTTTGTTCAGTTCTTCTAAAGCCATATTCCTTTCTTTATAACCTCTAAATCAGTCAATGAATATGATGGTTATGTGACTGTCGGAAGTGCTGTATAACGACAAAGAGGCAACACCTGGAATTTGGCTATGTGCTTAAACAGACAAAATACACATAAGTACTGTATATGTGAAAATATTCCTTTGGGCTTGTTTTATTAAGTCTTAAATGAACATAACCATAAGCATAAATGAGCATAGCCGTAGACACCTCATAACACACAACAAAGTGACACCTCTGTTATTTGATGTTTATCAAACAACAAAGAATCACAGGAAAAAACTATATTAATATAATCAATTTCCAGGTTTCCCAAAAAACAAAAGAAAAAATCCCAATTGCGAATTATGTGTGTTTCCATCAAGTTGTTAGAGTGGCGGGCTGTAGTATTGGTAACCTACATTGTAAAAAATGCTTGGTTCCACACAATTTATTTATGTTGACCCAACACAAATCGATTAAGTTAACACTTTTTAACAAATTTATGTGGATTGAACATAAAAACATTAAGTTGTCCCAATGAAATCTCAAGAATTGTGTTGTTTCAGCTCATTTTAAATAAGTAGTTTGAATGAGAAAAAAAATGTTTTGATTGTAGTAACCAACAGACAGCCGATGCGTCACTCACTTTCCTTCGGCTTATTCCCTGCATTATCAGCTTATTTCTATGGTAATTGTTTTACACAGCAGATGCCCTTCCAGCCAAATTAGTTCTGGGAAACACCCATACGCTCTCTCATTCACAGAATACGGCCAGATTAGTTTATCCAATTCACCTACATCTAAGTTAGGTTCAGTATGTCTGAGTTTATTTAACATTTGTTTTTCCATCTCAAATATTTTTAAGTCCTAAAACACTTCAAAAGCATTTTTGCTAATTGTTAAATTTTCCATCATACATCAAAACGTGGAATAAGTGTATATTAAGTACATAAGTGTATAACTTAAGTATATAGGTTCTAGTGTATATTTAAATAATACAGTGAAGAAAAATTGTAATGTGTTTGGATTACTTTATTCAATTGATATATATTAGAGTATTCATGTGAATAGGTTAAATCATTTATTTGGTCTTTTTTTCTATTTGTTTAAGACAGTGAATGCTGTAAAATAAGGATAATATTTAGGGATGTACAGATCTGATCACGGGATCGGAAATCGGGCTCGATTACACCGTTTCAAACTCGATCGGAATCGGACGTTACCTCCCGATCAGGAGGTAACGTCCGAGAAAAAAAAAAAAAAATATATATATATATATATATATATATATATATATATATATATATATATATATATATACATATATATACATATATATATATATATATATATATATATATATATATATATATATATATATATATATATATATATATATATATATATATATATATTGTCATTATTTTTAACACATCTATAGTTATGCAGTGGCACAGAGTTAGACCTCTTTCTTGACTTTAGACAAAAACAGCAACGTGTGCAGCATGACATCACTTTGTTGCAGAGACGCTATTGGTTAAATGCCGGCAAAGTAGAACAGAGAACCAGCTTAAAGTGGAAAGCACTAGGTATTATAAAGTTAATGACGACAACATTGCCATACCAAATTGTGAGATATGTAAACTTGGGATTTCCTGCCGGGTATTTTAAGTTGAGGTGCTATTTGTTTTTATATTAGATTTTTATTAGATTGCACTAAAGTTCAAAAGTGAAGAATTTATGTTATTTTATACTTGATTGTTCAAGCTACCTCACAGAAGTGCTCTGTTTGTTAACAGTGTTGTTAAATGTTAAAACAAGGTGAATTAAATAAAAAATAAGAAACATCCTAGATATGTTTCTTTTCTCTTCTTTATGTTTTTTTATGTATTATAGAAGTATCGGATCGGGTTTCGGTATCGGTAGATTCTCAAAATTAAATGACTCGGACTTGAGGGCAAAAAAATCTGATCGGGACGTCCCTAATAATAATTTCATAATTAGATTTTATTTATGAAATAACTTATATTAACTAAGGCCCAATCCCAATTCTACCCCTTAGCCCTTCCCCTTACCCCTACCCTTCGTTTTGCGCATTCCCGTGAAGGGGTAGGGGTGTCCCAATTCTCTTTAGCTTGAAGGCGTAGGGCTAAGGGGAAGGGGCTTAGCAGAATACACTAGCCACAACAGCACCCGGAAGTAAGGAGATCCACAAATTAATATTTTTGTTATTATTACGAAAACCGTGTTTTTTTACAGTGTCTGCTATAATGTTAGTGTTGTTTTCTTGTGTTTACATAGATGAATATGGCCACTGTGTAAATGCGTAGTAGAGTTACGATCTTATTGCCACATTATATCATTATGATACCAAAAAATAACACAACAGGAGTAACTACAGCATCGCCATCGCCATCTCATATGAAGCAAGAGATCGCGATGACATATGTGCAGGTGCTGTAGTGCTGTCCCAATTCTTAGGGGTAAAGTTCGAAAAATAGAATTGGGACCTAATGAATTGGGGCCTAAATGAAACCCGCATTTGTTTGTGGCCAGCCTTTGTGTTTAAAACAACTGTTTACACTAATACATTTTCGTATTAGTATGCATTTAGAAGTATTTTCTAGACATGCAGAAAAGTTTGTTAATGATAAGTACAAATAAATGAGTTTTTCTTTATAACAAGCAAAATAATCTGCCAATAAATAGAGAAACAAGATTATATTACTTACCCTATTGGTGGATTATTTTGCTTTTTAATAAAAAAAAATCAATTATTATCATTATTTCTGAAAACAAGACAGTATGTGTCTAAAAAATGCTTCTTGATTCAAGAATTTTTAGATGTTTGGTCTAGAAACAAAACAAAAACTCAAAGAAAAGTATTTTGTTATGGTTACACCTGGCATTCACACTACTTTGGCATCTTCGAACCATGAAAATGAAGCATTTTGTATAAACAGACTGAAAAAACACACTGTTGAAAACGTAGTCGCAGCTATCCACAATCACTCTTTGATTGATCTTCGCATACTCAGATTATAGCATATTTGTTCCACGATCTGTCTTGCCCCTCTAATTTGACCATTACATAACCAGTAGACTGCAAGTACCGATGCCAGCAAAATGTCAGTGAATGGTCACATATCATGTGTTCTAGGCTGTATAGCATGGACAGAGATGTTTTTTCTGAACCACAATGAAAACATCAGTCAGATGAGTAGCGTTTTCATAAAAAAAAGACATTTTAAAACAAAAAATGCACTAGTGTAAATGGCACCCTAGGTACACTTGTGCTAAACATTTCAGGTAGTTTTGCTGAAAAGCTTTCTTAAAGAGTCTTGACGATTAATGGCAATTTACAATTGCTTACAAATGACTAAATAAATGTTTGGGAATGTAAACTGATATTTCTGATGACATACTACAACAAAAGGCTACTTCTAAACCATTTTTAGCTTCTGAAAGTTCTAGTGTACAAGAAAAAACATTGTTGAATCAAAAAAAATCAAGTGATGATTTTGAATTCAAGCGTGCGTGACGGTTGCAAATTAAAAAAAAGGCAACGCTGAGTTGGAAAGAGGAAGAGAACTACGAGCACTTAAAAAGACAGATGTGAATCTGCCCTGAGCGATAAGAAGACACACACACACACAACCACACACACACACTCAAATTTATTATAGCTTATCTTACCTGTTGGCGACTAACCTCCTGTTCTCTTACTACCAGTGACATTAGCATTTAGCATTAAACTAAACATGACTGTTTTCCTCATATAGATTGCAGAAGGTATGGCTTACATTGAGCAGAGGAACTACATTCACAGAGATCTTCGTGCCGCCAACATCCTGGTCAACAAGAGTTTAGTGTGTAAAATTGCTGATTTTGGACTGGCGCGTATCATAGAGGACAACGAATACACTGCTAGAGAAGGTCTGTCTGATATTGCAGTCATGTTGGTAAATTTCAGCATGTTGATGGGTTGTTTCAATGTTGTTTTCTTGTGACCTCAGGTGCAAAGTTTCCTATAAAGTGGACAGCTCCAGAGGCCATAAACTATGGCTCCTTCACCATTAAATCCGATGTGTGGTCTTTCGGCATCCTGCTGACTGAAATCATTAGCTATGGCCGCACGCCATACCCAGGTGAGTGTTCTATTGTTATCAGTTTTATTTTTAATACTAAAATTGAGAAAAATGTATCTTATGCTGAGGTTTATTTATTTATCGAAAATTCAATAAATCAAGTAATATAATTTGACTGTAAATTAAATACAAATTTACAATTATAAATCCTTTGCAATATGAATTAAAAATATATTTATATTCCTGTTTTATTGTTTTCAGTATGTTAAAATATTTTCCTGTGAATATAAAGCTGAATACTTAGCATGGTTACATAAATGCTTATTTGCACTGAAAATTATTGTATTATTATTATTATTATTATTAATGTTCTAAATTGTCATACAATTTTTCAGTATTTTAGATAAATAGAAAGTTTAAAGAAAAATGTTTATTTGAGAAATTCTTTGTAACAATTTACAACACATCCTTGCTAGTATATAGGAAATTATTCAAGAAATAATTAAAATTAAAAGTATATGAAATATTCTGTTTAACCCAGTTCTACAATAACATTTCACCTTTGAAATGGTTCAATTTGAAAAAAATGTTCCAATATCACCCATAACAGCATATTTATTTATGTAAAACAATTAAGTTTTTTTCTGATGTCTGCTTATTAAAATACATAAAAGAATAAAGAATTATATTTGAAAAATGTTTAAGATCCTAAGACCTAAACCTAGTGGTTTAGGTATATTGTAAAAGTATTAAGATTTAAAGGGATAAAAATCCTCATGCACCAATTACTCAAACTCAAGTGGTTCTCATTTTTTATTCATTTCTTCTCTCTGTTGCACACAAAATATTCTTCTGAAGATATTCTGAAGCAACCATTGACATCCATAGTAGAAACAAAACATACTATGGAAGTTGATGGCTGCTTTCTTTTTCCCAACATTCTTCAGAATATATTACTTTGTGTTCAACGGTAGAATAAAACTTGGTGAAGGATGAATAAGTAAAGGATGAGTAAATGACGGAATTTTATTTTTTGGGTGAACTATCCCTTTAAATTAACAAGTAATGAGTGTATTGGGGCTGCACTCTCAGTCACTCACTTACTATTCGTGGGCTTAGTCCCTGATTTATCAGGGGTAGCCATGGCGGAATGAACTGCCAATTACTCTGGCATATGTTTTTTTATGTGGGGGATGCACTTCCAGTCGCATGGGCGTGCACTGTGATCCTAAAAATATCCTTTTAATGTCTTTAAATTTGCCAAATTAATGGTACAGTATATACACTATTGTTACATAGAAATATATGAAAATAATGAATAACAATCTTCTTATCAATCTTTTGTTGAACATAAATTTGGTGTGATTCAATACTAGCAAGCTACAGTTCTGGTACTTTCAACACAGTAACCATACAGTTTAAAACACAAATATTAACTCAAATGACACTATTTTTAGACACTGATCCAGAACTAACTATGTAGTAACAGAAGCAACAGCCCATGCTATAACCTCCTGAATGCTCTTTAACACCGTCTCTGTGTGTGTGTGACTGTGTGTGTTCAGGGATGACCAACCCCGAGGTAATTCGTGCTCTGGAGAGAGGTTACCGCATGCAGCGTCTGGACTCCTGTCCTCAAGAGCTCTACGACATCATGCTGGAGTGCTGGAAGAACAAGCCTGAGGACAGACCCACCTTTGAGTACCTGCAGAGCGTGCTGGAGGACTTTTACACTGCCACCGAGAGCCAGTATCAGCAACAACCTTGAGGAAAATACACACACACACAATATCTCAATCCTTCACATCAGGAACCCTCAAAGAAATCAACACACATATCCACCTTTTTTTCTGCACGTGTCTATTGCATTTCAAATTATGGGTCTGTTTGGTGAACCTCCATTCAAAAGAACTGAATAAAATCATTTTAGATGATAGGGTTGTACCACTAAAAGGAATCCATATACAGAGTGAAAACTATGTGAGAGTTACATTTGGCCTCGTACTTTATTTTTATCCATCATAATAATTTGCATGTTGTCCTCTTCTAAGTGCTCCGGTTTCCCCCACAGCCAAAGACATGCCCTATAGGTGAACTAATCAAACTAAATTAGCCATAGTGTATGAGTGCGGGTGTCAATGCAAGCATGATTGGGTGTTTCCCAGTACTGGGTTGCAGCCATAAGGACATCCGTTGCGTAAAACATATGCTAGAATAGCTGGTGGTTCATTTCGCTGTGGCGACCCCTGGTAAATAAGGGACTATAAATGAATGAATGTGTTTTGTTCGTCCAGATTTTTATCTATTTGTATTCACTTCAGTACAGTAATATTTAATCCATGTCTGTAATATTCCCTCAGAAAGATTTGTAGAGAGTAATTTTTGGGATTATTTATGGTTCGTAATGAAGTTTGCATTGCGCGCTCGCATGTTTTAAATTTTTGGTGCGTTAATCTGCTTAATAATATTATTCAGAAAGTCATGATTCGCACTCATTACTTTATTTTGCATTCTTGGGAGATACAAAACACAGACGTTTCGACACAATGCCTTCCTCTTTGCTTTACACAATCCTCTCACTCCACCCTTTTATCTCACAGTCAATCACATTACGTCATCAGTTAGACGCCCACTCGATCTCATTTTCGTTTCAATATAGTGTAATTAACAACACAACAAATTGCATGAAGGCATTGTGCCAAAATGTCTGTGTTTTGTATCTCCTAAGAATGTAAGATAAAGCTATACAAAGTAATTATTTAATGAGTGCCAAATCATGACCTTCTGAATAAAATTCTTCATGGTCCGCCAAAAGTAATTTGTTAGTTCTATTAAGTTGCTTTTTAAAATTCAATGAATACAATAGAGAATAATGACATCTAGTTGTGCCCAACTTAAAAAACAACAACAATTGATCGTTTACAATTTAAGTTACATGAAGCTGAGATTTTCTAAACTACATGGAGATGGAAATCTGTGTATTACTCACTATTGAAAAAAGTGTAACGGCTAACATGGATTCCACAAGGCACCTCAGCCAATCATGTACTGGCATTAACATCGCTGGCCAGCATTTACAGTTGACAGACCTAGCTGATGCAGCATTCCCTATCATGCTGTTTTATTAAAATATACATTTGATTCACCATGAATGCGTTGTTTAGTCTAAAACATTTTGATGATTAGCGAACAGGCTTTCGATTGATAAAATGACAAGTTATTTAATCAGAAAAGCTGTTTATTCAGTAAAGTGATGCCTCTCCATTGACATCCATTAAAAAAAAATTATAAAAACGACCTCAGGGCTTCTTCCTCATGGACTGGCGTTAACTGTTATGCCATTTCAGCTAATGATTTTCGACTTGTCATCTAATGGCTTTGGTTACTCTTATAATTCACGCAAAGCATCATGGGCTGTGGGAAAAAGGTTGTGTTAGCATTAGCCATTACACCTTTTTGGCTAATGATTTCTGGCTTGTCATTTATTGGCTTGGTTACTCCCATAATTCAAGCAAAGAATCACGGGCTGTGGAAAAAAGGTGGATAATTTATCCATGCCAACCCATTGACTTTATACATATGTAGTGATATCAAATGTGAAAGCGTACAGTGTGTTATTTGAATTACATGTAAATGAATACATTTCTAATTCCTGCACAGCCTTTGCCTTATGCCGAGTGCTGCACAACAGAAGCTCTATAGTTACCATTTTAATGTAATTGTGCAAGAGATAATATTGTCCTTACTTTTCTGATTTATTTGTAAAAACGTAACAGTGGATGTATTTTATTTATAATATTATATTTATATATATATATATATATATATATATATATATATATATATATATATATATATATATACATTATATCTTTATTAATAGTTAAATTTTTTCACCATTATTTAGAATAACAGAGGATTAATATATTTTTTTCTAAGACCAAAAAATTATGGGTCCCCTTCATGGGAACTTCGACGTGTGTCTAGATAAAGACACTTTGGGAGATCGCTAAACGAACAAAGTGTCTTTATCTAGACACACGTCTCTGTTCCCTATTTGCTTAGTTACTTTTATAATCGAGACATTCCCTTCATGTGAACTCCAATGTGTGTCTAGATAAAGACACTTTGGTCATCTAGCGATCTCCCAAAGTGTCTTTATCTAGACACACGTCTCCGTTCCCTATTCGGGAAACGAGGGTTTTGTTCGTAACCGAGATGTACTTTATACATAATCATAGGTTTCATATATCATACAGAAAACACCCAATCACAAGTCTTTCAGTGTAACAGTTTATAAAACAAAAAGTTGTATTATTTAGTATAAGTTTTAGAATATTTGGAAAAAGAGTCATTAAAAGACTTTACACTGAATCACTCAATACTAATTAATTGTCATTTAAAATACTTTATGCTTTACCACAATCTTTCAAACTACTAGGTTTTATCCATTTGTCAGCAAGAGATTTTTAATCAGTTCAAATATGATCTAGTTTAGTAAGACTTCCTATTCTTTTATATATATTTTTATATATTCACGGGTCAGAATAAGTATGTTGTTTCATTTTTACATAAATATATATGTTACACTGAATGACCATGGAACATTATTTAAGCCATATTTTAACATTTTCACAAAAGATATTTGAAACCTGAAATCATCTTCACTTGTATTTCATATGCTTTGTATATAAATTAATTGTTGTACATTTAGTAATTTGCAGACACCAAAATATGACATCTCCTCTTCGTCCCATTGTGCATTGTAATTGAGAGTACACATTAAGGGCATTAAAAGAAATTTTGATCACAAATTATTTCTAAAACCAACCTACATTAGGTTTCAGAGATGTTATTGTGGATTGCAAAATGTGAAATTGTATTAACTATATTAATTAATTAACTACATTTCAAAAAATTTTCCTAAAAGGTAGTTATGAAGAAATCAGGTTATAATTTTCAGTTAAATAGTACTACTTCTGTATTAAATTTGTATGTATTTATAAGTTTATGCTTGCTTTTTCATGTTTTTGTTTTGTTAATTTAATACTTTTGCAAGCCTAAAGCTATTTATCAGTTAATGTGTGTCTTTTGGTGTGTTCATGTTTTCAGTTGCTACTGTATTTGTTTGAACTTTTGTGCAATAATAGTAAATGATATTTCTATCATGTATGACATTCTGTGGTTTTGTTCAGATTTCCTGCAAGCACGCAGAGACATTGCTTTGTTGGCTTCATTAACATAATACTCCTATGTGTGAGACATCATGCTGATAATCTGGCTGATTTTACATATTAGTCTTTAAAAAAAATGACTGTAAAGAATTGGTATTTTTGTGTAAATGTTTAAAAAAAAGTCCACCACATAAATGAATCTGTTTCATTTTAAATCAGTCATAATTTTATTTATTATATATACATTTACCGGCCATTTTATTAGGTAGACCCCGTTAACGTGAATTTCTAATCATCCAATCACATGGCAGCAACTCAATGCATTTAGGCATGTAGACAAGGTCAAGACGATCTGCTGCAGTTCAAACTGAGCAACAGAATGGGGAAGAAAGGTGATTTAAGTGACTGAACGTGGCATGGTTGTTAATGCCAGACGGGCTGATCTGAGTATTTCTGAAACTGCTGATCCACTAGGATTTTCACACACAACCATCTCTAGGGTTTACAGAGAATGGTCTGAAAAAGAGGAAATATCCAGTGAGCGGCAGTTTTGGCAGCAAATGCCTTGTTGATGCCAGAGGTCAGAGGAGAATGGCCAGACTGGTTTGAGCTGATAGAAAGGCAACAATAACTCAAAAAACCACTCGTTACAACCGAGGTATGCAGAAGAACATCTCTGAATAAATAACACGTCCAACCTTGAGGCAGATGGGCTACAGCAGCAAAAGACCACACTGGGTGCCACTCCTGTCAGCTAAGAACAGGAAACTGAGGCTATAATTTGCACAGGCTCACCAAAATTAGACAATAGAAGATTGGAAAAACGTTGCCTGGTCTGATGGGTCTCATTTTCTGCTGCGAAATTCGGATGGTAGAGTCAAAATTTGGCATCAACAACATAAAAGCATGGATCGATCCTGCCTTGTATCAATGGTTCAGGCTGGTGTTAGTGGTGCAATGGTGTGTGGGATATTTTCTTGGCATGACTATGAGTTCACTGTACTCAAATGGCCTCCACAGTCACCAGATCTCAATCCAATATCGCATCACAGATGTAGCCGGATGCAGCCAACAAATCAGCAGCAACTGGGTGTTGCTATCATGTCAATATGGACCAAAATCTCAGAGGAATATTTCCAGTACCTTGTTGAATCTATGCCACGATGGATTAAGCCAGGTCTAAAGGCAAAAGGAGATCCAACCTGGTACTAGTAAGGTGTACCTAACAAAGTGATTCTAAATATAAATATATATACATAGTTTTTATTTTTACATCTCTTTATTTAGCACATTATATTTTTTTAAATTAGCTTATTTCCTGTTTCCTTTTTAAAATAATAATAAAATATATTTTAAAAAAAAAACAATTAACAAAGCTTCCAATACTTTCCAAAATTATTATTATTAAAATAAATTAATAAATGACTTTACACAAACATAACTAAATGTTTTCAATTCCCTATATGTCATTAAAAAACATTGAGTTATTTTTCAGTTTCAAAAAGCAAACTGCTTTAATTCTTGTAGCTATTAAAGTTCGAAAAGTTAAGAGTCTAGGAGTCAGATTAAGCTTCTTTTAATGCTGCAAAGATTAATCGCGATTAATCACATCCAAAATAAAAGTAATTTCTTTGCATAATATATGTGTGTGCGCTGTGCATATTTATTTTGTATATATAAAATATAGGGTGACACAATGGCTCAGTGGTTAGCACTGTCTCCTCACAGCATTGGTTCGAGTCCCAGCTGGGTCAGTTGGCATTTCTGCATGGAGTTTGCATGTTCTCCCCATGTTGGCGTGGGTTTCCTCTGGGTGCTCAGGTTTCCCCCACAGTCCAAACACATGCGCTATAGGTGAACTGAATAAACTAAATTGGCTGTAGTGTATGTGTGTGAACGAGAGCATATGTATGCTTCCCACTACTGGGTTGCACCTGGAAGAGCATCTGCTGTGTAAAACATATGCTGGATAACTTGGTGGTTCATTCTGCTGTGGCGACCCCTGATGAATAAAGGGACTAAGCTGAAGGAAAATAAATGAATGAATGAATATAAAATATATGATAGAAATTATATTTACATTTCAATATCTATGTGACAAAAACGTTTTGTTTGTATGTGTTTTGGACACACATATACAAAATAAATATATATGAAGAAAAGACATATTATGTTAAAACAAACTTTTATTTTGTACGTGATTAATCACAATTAATCTTTGCACAGTTTCTTTATAAAAAGAAAAAAATAAAATATAAAATTTTAATTGTTAATTATTAGTGTCAGAAGATCAAAAACAAAATATATAAAATGTTTTTATAATGTTTTTAAAAAATTTAATTCAATAAATCTAGAATAGAAAATAAATTAGAAAGTGGTAGTTTTAGAGGACCAGAGAAGTAAATATACCTGTTTATATTGGTTAGCATAACAGTATTGACATACACAATTCTTATTTTTAGAACATATGTTGTTCACTCACAAAGACAAACATTTGTGCAAATATTTTACACTCTTGCTGTGACTTTTCCCTGAGCCTTACACATTATGAATGGTTATCAGAATTAACACAACTTGCATTCATGTGGCAGGAAATTTAGTTTCTTTAACTTCTAAAGACAATCAAATGAAACATGAGCAACATATAAGGGAATAACGAGGGAATAACATAGGGAATAAAATCTTATGCACAAACGAGCTGTTACCTCCCTGCTGTGTCAATATTCTTAAGGTTGGACTTCCTTGTGAGCTTTGAAAGTGAAATGACAGCGGAATTATGACGCATTGACATCCTTCCTGTGACGTCTGCAATGACACGTGTATTCAAGATGGCGGCGGCGATGGTGAGTACCGATGCTAAAGTCTCTTCTGTTTCCCCATCTGATCAAACGTTTCATTCCTCGTGATAAGGGATCATTTAATGTAACGCACGCTGTGCTAGTGAATGTGCTAAATGCAGTAATTTGTTATTTCCTCATAGTAGATGCCGATTTAAAAACAGCCGGTTAAGCCTGAATACTTAGCAGGCAGCTAATTACCGAGTGTTTGCTAAGGCATATTGCACGGATCCAATAAGAAACTAAACAATATGAACCTGACAGGTCTCTTAACTTTAAAATAAGCGGTTGTGTTTGATGGTAAACAGCATCACATGACGAAGAATGAATCTGCTCTGTTTGTCAGGCTAATGCGTTTTGTTGCTTTAGCATTCAGTGCCCCTCGCAATCAAAGCAATTGTGAGTTGTGATGTGATCAAATTAATAAAGTGATTAAATCACAGTTTTTGCCTCGATTTTCTTCGTAATTTATTAATACGCGTTGCTTTTGCCGGTAGACAGTGTTTGTAATTGTGTTTATTGGTACTTGTGGACAGTTGAATTCAGTTACGACTTATTATAAAGAATATGCATGGTGTCTATGTCAGTTTGTAAGAAATAAGGGGTCTTTATTGCGAAATGACCTCGACTGGTTGATCAGGACCCCTACACGAAACTGCACGTTATCTCCCCTGTTGCTCTGGAACTGATAAAGTAAATAAACCAGTGTTACAAATTTATTTGGGGATAGTTAAGTTCACCCAAAAATACAAATAAAAATTTGCCACCCTCAACTGGTTCCGAACCTTTATGGGTTTCTTTAGTCTATTAAACACCAAAAATATATTTTGAAGAAAGCTGAATCCCAGTAACCATTGACAGCAATGGTAGGAAAAACAAATGCGGTGAAAGTGTTCAACAAATGCAAGAAACTCAAACAGGTTTGCAACAAGTAAAGGCTGAAAAAATAATGACGTTATTTTCAGTTTTGAGTGAACTGTCCCTTTAATTGTTCGATTTTTCTATACGATTTTAATTTCTTAAATAATTCTTTGGTAACACTTTACTTAACAGGGTGATAATAACACTGTCATTAAACCTTGTCATTCATGTGAATGAGATTTTATACATGCTTATAACAACTGTCATTAAGTTTAATTCACTCAGTTATGACATTTTTAATGCAAAGATTGTTTGTTATGACAGCTTGACAACCAAATACAACATTACCTGTTTTTGTCTTCGTCTTGACAACTTGGCATTGCCAAGACAACAAAACTCGTCATAAATCTGTCATAAACATGATTGTCATGAAGCCATTATAAATGTCATGAATTTCATAACAGCATCATCAATATATAGTTTTTTTTTTTACCTCAACTGCAGTGGTACAAGCTGAATTTGTCATTAAATATTGATGGTGATACTGTTCAAAATTATTTGACAGAGTAATGTCGCTATTATTGAGAGCTTTTAATGACAAATTTAGTTTATTTCTCTGAAAACGAGATCAGAATAATATTTATGACACTAATAAATGGCCTCAAGACATTCATGTTTATGACAGATTTATTACAAGTCACATTGTCTTGGTAATGTGAAGTTCATAACAAAGATGAAGACTGGATGAGATGAACTTGTTTGTCAAGTTGTCATAACAAGTAATGACATTTATGCCATTGTCAAATGCCATTATGCCAAATGTCATAACTGAGCAAATGGGACTTAATAACAGTTGTCAAAAAGCTAGCATAAAATCTCATTCACAGTCTTGACATCCATCATGATTAGAAAGCTTTCATATTATGAACACCCCTTCAAGTAAAGTGTAAATTTTTTTAGTTTATTTCCCTATTTGTTGTAACGTAGTGCTCCAGTGAAATGACAGAATACCATTTGGTGACATACAGTTTAAGTCAGAATTATTAGCCCCCCTTTGATTTTTTTATTTTTTAGTTATTATTTTTTATATATATATATATATATATATATATTTCCCAATGGATGTTTAACAGCAAGGAAATTTGACAGTATGTCTGATAATATTTTTTCTTCTGGAAACGTCTTGTTTTGTTTTAGCTAGAATAAAAGCAGTTTTCAATTTTTTAAAAACCATTTTAAGGTCAAAATTATTAGCCCCTTTAAGCTATATATTTTTTTTTTTGATAGTCTACAGAACAAACCATCATTATGCAATTAATTGCTTAATTACCCTAATAAGCCTAGTTAACCTAATTATTTACTGTCATCATGGCAAAGATAAAATACATCAGTTATTAAAAATGAGTTATTAAAACTATTTTGTTTAGAAATGTGTTGAAAATATCTTCTCTCCATTAAACAGAAATTGGGGGGAAAAAATAAACGGGGGTAATAATTCTGACTTCAACTGTAGGACCTAGTCAGTCTCCTCAGAGCAATAGTTCAACCAGAATGTGAGAATTTTCTGATAATTTACACATCCTGAGGTCATCCAAGATTTATGTGAATCTAGATGTCATGTTTTAACTCATTTTCACAGAATGAAGAAAAACGTATGGGTGGGAGTAAAAAAAGATAAATGGTTCCATTGCAATTCTATCTCTAGCGATTCTGAATCGATTCTGTTTTCAAATTAGATTGACTGTGCAGGCCTGCACTGGCTCAAATTAGAAACAGCAAAATAATGATACTGAAAGGTGCATGGATGAAATGAAGAATTTTTAAAGATGTCAAGTTGTGATCTGCAGTGTTTACATCCCATCATATGGCTTACATGGAAGATCAAAAAGGTGATATAAAAAATAAAAAGTACACAGTGTAAACCCCCCCAAAAATGAGCAGCATCAAGTCCAATCAGTGTAAATGTATCATTTGTCAGCTACTTGCATAATAATCTGCTAAAATAAAGTGAAAACTGCTGAGGCACTACTGTTAAATCAGTTAGACACACTATTAGTGAAATAGATTTGTTCCTTTTATCTTCAAAACAGAAAGTTGCATTGTAAATGACATAATTGGGCTTTGGTCTGGAATGTTAAAGTGACATGTGAGTGCAGGACAGGGGGGGGTGGGAGTGAGAGGCTTGCAGATATCTTTTGATCGCCTCTCATATCGTTTGTGTGTGTGAGCATCTGTTGTTTTTGCCATCTTCAAGACGTTGGTTTTCCTCTCTGCTGTTTCTTTTATATCTAAATCAATGACCCTGTTCAGTGTATGCTGACAGTATGCACTTACTGTTCTGATAACCTAACATATGCTTGAATTAATGTCTACTTTGAATTTGAACTTCTTGCTATTCTGACAAATTCGTTCTTTGTCCAAATTTTCTGTGCTCCATGTGGAACCTTGTGTACACATAAAAACTTCAATCATTGTTCAGTGCTTAACAGTTAGGATTTTATTCGTGTGTGAGACTGTCAGTGTGCTGTTGTGTGATAATATATTTGGTTAACTACAGGAATGTTTCTGTGTTTGTGTTTTCTGCCTTTACAGGAGATGTGGGCACTGTTATTGGTGTCCACGCTGCCTTATGTAGCACCCTTTTATGTACCAGGGGTTGCGCCCATGAATTTCCACCAGAACAGCCCTGTTGAAATAAAGGTGAGGCCTCAGAGTCTTTGTTTTTCAAATTTGTTTTGCAAATTTGCCTATTTCACTCCAACACTTAATTACACCCAGACACATTATTGGTTCATTGCTATGTGCAGGTTTTATACTTTGGTCCTATGTGGACCCATTTACTTATGTATTGACCACTTGTTATTGACCACAGACACCTCTTGCTTTGACAGACTTTGAGACAATTAGAATGTTTACTTCAATTTATTGAAGAAAACAAAATACTTCATAGAAATAACCTATTTTATCCATTTACACAGTGATCATTAATGTAGCAACGCAAATATACAATATGTGCAAGAATGGTGGTGATCCATCTATACTCATTAAAGTGATCAATTTATTATAAAAATATATAAAAAAGCATAGTATATTTAAAATGTCAATGGAAAGCTTGCACAGGTTCATTCCCTTCTGTTTAAAGTTTCTACAACTGTATCTAAAAAAATTTTCTGTGTCAAACAAGAATCTGATTTTCCAAGGACTTTCATTTTTGGGATCTGTGGAATTAACCGCGTTTTAACAACCTTTTATTGAATGATTCAATCAAAATGGCTGATTTATTTGTAGTACGTTTACACTGCAGTGATGAAGCCATAAATGGAAATTTTCCCTTGCAATTAAAAAAAAAATTGTTTTTTGTTGTGATTTCTGGGATTGTTTAGCAATGTTTTAGCCCTAGTATGATGCGTCTCTGCTTTTAATTGTAATGTGAATTAAACCCACACTTTGTTGATCTACATTAGCAGACACTCAAGCAACAAAAACACTACCACATACTCCATTGTTGTGTGTTTGTTCTCTCTTGCCCTAAATCTACACCGCCCTAAACATGTACTATGCACGTGAATAGGGATGCAACGATTATAGATTTTGGTTGTACAGTTATAGTCTGAGGAATAATCACGATTTCACAGTTATCACAATTATTATGTATTCATCAATTTCAAAACACTACTTGTTTAGAAAATCACATGAAAACTTATATTTTCAAATGTTATTTATTGCTGCTCAGTAACTAAATGATACCGCACAAAATAAAAAAACAAACAATAGCCCATTTCTCTTCAGACTTAAAAATAAGTGAAAAAGTCAGTGAAAAAGAGTCAGTGAGGGGCAGAGTTTAAAAGGGAGACAGCTCTGGGGAAAAAGCTGTTCCTCAGTCTGCTGGTTTTTGTCCGGGGGAGCCTGAAGCGCCTGCCGGAAGACAGGAGAGAAAACATTCTGTGAGCAGGATGAGAGGTGTCCTTAAGAATACTGCGTGCTCGGCGCAGACAGTGTTTCTTTTGGATATCCTCTATGGCTAGCAGTATAGTCCCTGTGATGCGTTGGGCAGTTTTCACCACCCGCTGCAGTGCCTTACGCTCAGCAACAGAGCAGCTTCCATACCAGACCGTGACGCAGTTCGTCAGGATGCTTTCTATTGTGCAGCGGTAGAAGTTCACCAAGACAGCTGATGAAAGCTGGTTCTTCTTTAGTTGCCTCAAGAAGAATAGGCGCTGGTGAGCCTTCTTGACCAGGCTGGAGGTGTTGGTGATCCAGGAAAGGTCCTTTGAGATGTGGGTCCCCAGGAACTTGAAGGATGAGACCGGCTCAACGGCCATCCCATTAATGTGGATGGGATCATGTGAGCCTGTTCGTCCCTTTCTGAAGTCCACAATGAGCTCCTTGGTCTTGTTGGTGTTAAGGAGCAGATTATTGTTGGTGCACCAGGTGGCCAGATGCTGTATCTCCTCCCTGTAGGCAGTCTCATCATTATTGCTGATTAGACCAATCACTGTGGTGTCATCTGCAAATTTGATGATGGTGTTGGATCTGTTTACAGGCCTACAGTCGATGGTAAAAAGGGAGTAGAGGAAGGGGCTCAGCACGCAGCCCTGTGGTACACCAGTGTTGAGTGTGATAGTGGTGGAACAGATGTGGCCTGATCTAACATTCTGAGGTCTGTTAGTCAGAAAGTCCATAACCCAGTTGCAGAGAGACGTGTCGATATCCAGGTCTCTGAGTTTGATCAGTAACTTAGAGGGTATGACAGTGTTGAATGCTGAGCTGAAGTCAACAAACAGCATTCGTGCATAAGTGTTTTTATTGTCCAGGTGTGTGAGTACAGAGTGCAGTGCTATGGAGACGGCATCTTCTGTGCTCCTGTTGCCACGGTAGGCAAACTGATGTGGGTCCAGTGTGGATGGCAGAGAGTCTTTCAGATGTGCCAGGACCAACTGCTCGAAGCACTTCATGATGATGGGTGTGAGTGCTACAGGGCGGTAGTCATTCAGGCATGTTGGGCTGGAGTGTTTGGGCACTGGCACAATAGAGGTGGTTTTAAAGCATGTTGGCACAGTTGCTAGGTTAAGTGACATTAGCTAAGTATTTCCCTTTTAAAGAGAACAAATTTAGTCAAAGGCTGTTGAATCTCTGTCTGAAAGGCACTTTTGATAAACTATACTACAAAATAGTTTTCTTTCTCTTTGGATTAAAAATGTGTATATAAAGTATGAAGCCGACCGGTCAGTTCTTGTCATGTGCCTCACAGTGCGCTCGCAGCACTTTTAATTACAGAATAAATAAAATGCACGTTGCTGCCAATATGTCTGCGCAAACCACGTGCCTTCATTGGCAATAGCGAACTTGTACGTACAAAAGACAGAATACGTGAACAGCCCTAAGTTTATAGCCTCATCCATAGTTAAAATCAGTCTTTAATCCTGCGTGCATGGGTATTTGCCTTGGTGTATAAGCTGGGAACTTTAAACAAGCACACAGTTGGCATAACTTAGTTTAGTTGCAACAGTTTTGTTCTGTGCAGAAACACAGTGTTGGGAAGCCTTAACGATTAACCGTGACGAAATAAAGTGCAGTTAATAGTGAAACCGGTTAATCATTGCATCCCTACATGTGAATGACCACATCATTTTTAAAGATTCTAATTTCTGGGTTTTTACATGGACACGACAAAATTTTCAAAAACTTCCATTTTGTTACCTGTTTTCAGTTCCAAAAACACTTGTTGTATAAAGCAAACACATACATTTTTTTCCAAAACATAATCTGGGAAATGGCCACTTAAAATTGGATTTATAAACAATTAACTGAATCATCTGCACTCTTGATTACATCAAAAACCGATTCAATCTGCAACAAAATTACGCAAAGTTGCCCTCTAACAAAGCGACACCCATATCGCACAAATCATGTGCACGTTTGGATTTTAGTAAGCTGTCAGAATGCAGTTTATGGTGTTTATATGCGAGTCAGAGTTATACGAAATTCTAGCTTTGTTGATCAGGTTTTGCTGTACAATGACAAAGGAAACCAGGTTAATGTGTTATTATGACTACGCACATTGTCAGCGCATTAACCATAAAACTTTTAAGAATGCAGTCAATTATTATCTTTCCACAAGTACCAAAATGATCTTCAAACAGGTTTCTAAATTTGTGCTGTGGTATTTATAGTGTTTACCTATATTTAATTGCCAGGCTGTGAAATTGACCAGTTCCAGAACCCAGCTGCCCTACGAGTACTATTCGCTTCCCTTCTGTAAGCCTGAAAATGTTGTCTACAAGGCAGAAAACCTTGGTAAGTTGTTTCATTGCAGTCATATATCTGAAGTGTTTTGAAATATCTACATAAAGACAGTAAGTATTTGTTGATGTAGTACTGAAGAGTTTAATAAAAATAATAATAATGATGATATGTGTCCAGGTGAGGTGTTGCGAGGAGATCGGATCGTAAACACACTGTACACTGTTTTTATGAATCTGGACAAGAAGTGTGAGGTGTTGTGTAAAAAACCTGAAAGTCCCATCAAACTCTCAGTGGAGGAGAGCAAACTGCTAGCAGAGCGCATCCAGGAAGAGTACTACATCCACCTGTGAGTTCTTCATCAAATAGTAAAACCTGTCTTTCAATACATCCAGTATAGTGCATTAGTTCGTA
Source organism: Danio aesculapii (assembly GCF_903798145.1). Classification (NCBI taxonomy): domain Eukaryota; kingdom Metazoa; phylum Chordata; class Actinopteri; order Cypriniformes; family Danionidae; genus Danio; species Danio aesculapii. The sequence goes on from NC_079457.1 coordinate 37,097,373, forward strand.
CTATTTTGTGAACAATGATTGATGAAATAAATAAAATTAAAAATAAATAAAACAAAATTGTATTTGTCTAATGTAAATCAAAGCTACATATTAGCTGATTATTTATGTATGGATGTTTCCCAGTGAGGGACATCCGCTGCGTAAAACTGCGTTCATTCAGCTGTGGTGACCCCAGATTAATAAATGGACTGAGCTGTAAAGAAAATGAATGAATGAATAAATAAATATAAATTGAAACTAAATAGATTGTTGCGTGTTTTGCAATATAAAACCTACGTAATAGATTTTAACATGTATTGTTTTTTACCATGCATATGTAGACATTAATATAAGACACAACATTAGGTCATGAAAATTTACTTAAGTGTTTTTAAAAATCATGGGATTTTAGTAGTTTAAATGTGTATGAACCCTGACTTTTTAATCGACTGTATTATGAACTTATTTGGAATTTTCATTTTATATTTTTTAGAAATAGGTATATTCTATACAAAATATGAAGCTGAACAGTCAGTTCTTGTGATGTTACTCGCTGTGCGCTCGCACCAATCTTTCAACTAGGTGCACCTGGAAAGCATGAGTGTGTCATGCCACGTGCGCACCGCATGCACGTCATTTCCAATATGTGTGCAAAAAAAGAAATGACAAACTTGCGTGTGCAAAAAATGTGTGAATTGCCCTTAGTTAAAAGTCTCAGCCACAGTTAATCCAGTGTGCGTGTGTATTAGCCCCTGTGTACAAGCTCAGAACTTTAAACTAGCGCACAGTTGGCGTAACTTTTAGTTGCAGCAGTTTTGTTCCGTGCAGAAACGTGGTGTTGAGAAGCCTTTACGATTAGTTAACCATGACGAATTAAAGTGTTGTTAATAGTGGGATCGGTTAATCGTTGCATCCCAAATGAATACAAATCTCAACATCATATGTGTAGTTTTGATTTATAGTTTGTATCATGCTTTGATTAACAAGTTATACATATGCACAGCATTGCAGATAATCTCCCTGTGGCCACACGACTGGAGCTCTACCCAAACAAAGAGGAGGCAATAGATGAAGAACAGAAGAAGGACTCGTTGAAGGATATTCAGTTTGAGCATGGCTACCGGCTCGGCTTCACTGAAAACAACAAGGTTAGCATCGATTTATGCCAGTCTAGAGAAGTAGACATTGAACAGCTAGCTTTCTGTATGCTCTCAACCTCTTATAGTCGATTATTTGTTTAAAAGTATTGATTCGATAGCCTAAAACTGTGCCTTTTCATCTAGAATGGAAACATGGATATTTACATTAGATGTCGTCTACCCTGTTGTTGCCTATTGGAAGGAATGCGTCAGTAGAGCCACCATTTTCATATAGGGTAGCACTCCATTGAAATGAATGCAAGACCAAGGTGCAGTGGAGGACTGTGGCCACCCAGAGCCAGAAAAATACACACATATGCATGTATCCATGATCGGGAGTTTTCCCGGTGGTCATTATGCAAATATTTTTTTAAATTACGAAAATTATAATTTTTCATCACTTTTCTGTATTGATGGATAAGTGACCGCATGGACATTCCTGCCAAAGAACGAGTGTTTGTGTGCATGGAACTGTACTATCCGCCCTCCCTGTTAAATTTGATCTAATCCGTGTCTTGAAACACACCCCTTATCCTGCTTTCACTTCTTATTCTAACAGAGGGAGTGATTCGTTTGTGAATGAATCTCCGTTATGAACGACTCGTTCACTTAGCCAACAATAATACAAGTTTCTGGCACCGCGGCATCTCGTTGTCATATTTCATTTACATTCTTAGCTTATTTTATTCCACAAAACTAGCATAAGCTTAGTATTAAGTGCAAGTTGGTGCTACTTTGTCTTATGGGGAATGCAGTAAGAGACTGTATTAATCATCAATAACGCTACTTGTTTAGCACAAAAGTTCATAACATACAAAAACGTAAAAAACGAAATCTTACCTATGAAATGTTCTGCCTTTGTGCTTTGTTTTTTTGTTTGCTCGTTACTACACACGTACACAGCGTTAAAGTCCAGCATCTTAACGTTGACACACTGTCTTGACTAGTGCAGCTGAATGACATTTGTCCTGGGAGCACTGTACAAATGTGGCGGGGCTATTGACGTAGGCTCGGGGTCCGTATGTGATATCTAGTGTATATATCTATGGTATGAAAATATGTGGCTTCAATACATAATGTAGTATTTGATGTTATTGTTTGTATTGCATGATTGGTAGACACTTGCTAATTGTGCAATCTTTGCAGTTCTATTTGCACAACCATCTGTCATTCATCCTGTACTTCCACAAAGAAAAGTTGGAGGACGCTGAGGAACACAATTACAGAGTTGTACGTTTCGAGGTTATGCCGAAAAGCGTTAAAATAGAGGGTAAGTCACTAGAAATGCTGTGAAATTTAAAATGAAAACAAAAGATGGAAAAATCTCTATAGGTTAACAAGAATTCTGTTATCTGTTCAGTTGTAACATTTTTTAACCTTCTGCTGCTCAGACCTGAAGTGAAGCCACTTTTATATTTTTTGATGTATATTTTTCATAAATGCACTTCTATTTTTTATTTATTTTTCTGCATTTAATTATTTTTGTGTTTATGAATAGAATTGATTACATTTTGCTTTAAATAAATTACTTTTTTTTAAATTCTCTAATTACAGTAAACTATTTTCCTCATACAAAATATTTTTCAATTTGTCAAAAAATGTGTTTATATATTGTTCCTGCAATACAGTATTTACCAGTTCATTTTTTTTTTCAACATAATAATGTTTATGTGAAATTTAGCCTGGGAATTATGGATGTTATTAACTTTTCTGTTTCATTATTATTATTTTAAGTTGAAACCATGGCAAAATACAATTTCCTGTATTTTTGATCATAAAAATGCAGCCTGGAATAATGATTCAATTCATTTTGTATGTTTGTTTTAATACATTATATAATGAAATGATTAGTTAAGCTCAGTGTAAGTCGAAACTCTTAAATTGATTACATTTTTAATTGCAATTTTAATTTATAGCACAGTTCATTAATTTTGGAATTGTTAAGCAATTGATTTACTCAGTTTTTAAAACTAAAGTCAGGTAATTGCGTTTTACAGTGTACTTTTTTATATTTATCATTTTGAGTATATTTAAATATATATTAAACCTTATGACACTGTTAATTTTTTATTTTTACTTACTATCATCTTACTTCTTCTGTCATGTGTTGTAGATATAAAAGCAGATGAGCGAGGCACATGCACATTACCCGAAACAGTTGCCCCTGTTCCTCAGGAGATCGACCCATCCAAAGAAAACAACATTCTCTTCACATACTCCGTGCATTGGCAGGTGAGACACAACTTCTCCTCCATCAAGACATCCACTTGGGCCTCATTTTCCTGCTTGGTTTCATTAACGCGCCTCTCTTCTTTTTTGCAGGAGAGTGAAGTGAAATGGGCGTCTCGTTGGGACACGTACCTCACCATGAGTGACGTGCAGATCCATTGGTTCTCTATCATCAATTCTGTAGTCGTGGTGTTCTTCCTGTCAGGTACTAATGATTATTTTCATGTACTGTATTTTCTGGAAAATATCAATAATTATCAAGTTTTAGCAAGTTATTCAGTGCTGAAAAATTCTTAATAATCTGAAATATAAAAAAATGTTAATGTTATCTATACTTTGAGACTAAAATTTAGTGTTTTGAATGAAAATCTGTCAAAACTTGTGCCTCAGCTTATATTGAAGGCAATCCACTGGCTACTAATGTCAAACAAATCTTAATCAGTAAAGCTGATCACAATTATTCGCAATATCTACTTATTTTTTCCAAAAATCAAACTGTTTGGGTTTTTTTTGGCTAAAGTCACCTGGCTAAAAAATAAATATCTATTGCTTTAAATATAAGTCAACACTCGTTTGATCATGGCAAGCAAACAATTTTTTGACTTGATATCTGATGTATTATTCTGAATGATAGTTTTGCAGTTTAAAACATTCGTTCTGCATTTTTATGACATAATTTTTAAAAGTTATTTGATGTAAAATATACATCTTGTTACAAATAAACATAATGTTTTCTATGGTCCTATTTGGAGGCTGATCGTTTCTTGCGAAGGATTTTTTTGCCATTTTAAGTTGCAGGTGGTGGTAGTTAATTTAAAAAAAAAAATTTTATAGCCATCTAAGTCATTGAATATGTTTTTCTCACCACCACCAATGTAAAAATTGTCTGCTGTCATGACGATTGAGCCAAAAGTGGATGCCGATGCATTTGAATCTAGCGTGAGTTTGATCAGGCTTAGAGCTAAAAAGAAATCTCCTGGAAGGTGGGCCATATTTGAGAACCTCATGTTGTTATGTCATGTTATGTTATGTTATCATATGGATCATCTGAGACGCATAGTTTCGGGTTCATAAGATTTCAAACTCAGAAATCTACTTTTAAATATTATTTTCATCTGAAAGGATTTTTAATCCCAGAGGAACTGTTAGGATTTTTTTTAAATTACAGATTCCCCTTGAGAAACAGTTGCTGCCCTATTAAGGCTTATGTACACAAAATCACAATCATAAACTTGTTATTTAGATGCATACATGGAAACAAGTCTCATGTTTATAATGTTTATATTTAATCCTATTTTGGGGTTATCGGCAGCCTAACATTAACATTTTAGTTTAACAGTAACATTTTGACCAACTGTGACGTAGTCAGTTGTGACTATTTATGCATAAAATGCAGTACATACTGGCGTTACTGGTGGAAGCAGTTTTATTTTGCAAAAGTGTATTGGCATCTAAGCAGATGTTTGTGTACAGGCATTCTGAGTATGATCATCATCAGGACCCTGAGGAAGGACATTGCCAACTACAACAGAGAAGATGACATTGTAAGATGCTGCATTCTGATTGGTTGTTCACCTTCTCCTACTTATCCCTTTATGTTATGTTATCTCAGTACTTTCTCTGTCTGGCTAATAGGAGGACACAATGGAGGAGTCTGGATGGAAGAACGTTCATGGCGATGTGTTCCGCCCACCTCAGTATCCCATGATACTTAGTTCCCTGTTGGGCTCTGGCATCCAGATGTTCTCCATGGTTCTTATTGTTATCTGTGAGTATTGTTTATTTAAAGGGCCTCGAAACCCCCCTGTCTCAGCACGGTGTTTTCGCACCTCTAGTTTGAAAAAAGTCAGGAAAGTGGGTGTGTCCAGCACTGTTTAGTTGGGAGTGTTGAGGAAGGGAAAGAGGGAAGGTGCATAAAAATTTGCATTAAAATGGGAGTTTCCATTTGGGCACGTGCTGATTTTCACAGAGGCAAAACAAACACACAGACGCAGAGGAGAAAGACAGTGACTGTGTTTACATGGACATAAGTAATCAAATTATTTGCCAAATTATTAAATGGTGGACTTTAACTACAGTTTGGCACTTTCATTCAGGAACATTTCATGCATGCCCCTCGTGATAATCGAGTTATTGCATTGAGGAACTGCTAAGTATAGTTTTAATGGAATGTTTGATACCGCACAGCGAATGGGAGAAAAAACCCTCCGCATTTCTCTGTAACTTAGATCCACTCTGTAGGTAGTGTCAGAAAGCTGTGTGTGTATAGACTATCCTGTCACAAAATATGGTGAAAATCCCACATACTGGTAATAGTTTGATTGTGGTGTTTACATGTTTACACTCTGAGAGCAGCATTTACAGCGGCTCTTTCAGCCCATAATATTGTATTTATATTAACGTACTGTAAACTTTAGTAACTTAGAAATCATTTTGACTTAGATATGTCTTTAAAAACTGAAAGAGTACTGCTGATGATACAAACTAACTTTGCCATCTGAATGAAAAAACAAAGACCACTGATTGCTTACTTACCAAATCTGTAGAGACCGGACAATCAATACCAACTGGAGCTGTGTCATTTTTAAAAGGAGATGAGCAGCTTCAAAAATTCGTTTTAAACCGGAAGAACGAATTTGCTCGAAATAACGCAAAAACAACCAATTTTCACTTTTTTTTTGCGAAATAAATGTGTCCTAATAGTATTTTTAGCAGCATGGGACACATATATGACTGTCAACAACTCAAAAAATGTGGTGTTGGTGTTTCGTGACCCTTTAATTTTTTTTTATTGTTTTTTTTTTTATTTTATTTTATTAAACACAAAACTTGTCTGCTTTGGCCATTCAGATAACATGTTTTGGGGGCCTGAAAACAAACCTTTTGAAAACAGATTTCAAATTGTGAGTTTTTTTTATAAGAATACTTTTAGTGTCTTCATGTAAACAACAAATGTGATTGGTGTACCCCACGGATTTAAGATTTAAAAGGAAAAATATTGGTTGTTAGGAGGGCCAAACTCAAAAAAAAAAAAAAGTGAAGCCTATATGAATGAGTAATTGACTCAAAAAACTAGGTCTAAAATGGATTCAATCATAATTATGACACTGTTTCTCTTGGGTCCACAAATATGCTTTGGGTTTGTTTGGAATTTTTTTCATAGTTTTTTTTTTTTTTTACCAAGTGAGTGATATAATCGACGATGTCAGCTCATACGTCATCAAAACAATAACAGTGTTATCAAAGACAATACATTTCACACACTTCTGCCTGTCATTTATGAAGTGCTAAATATCGCTTGCTTGAGTGTCTGTTTATTGGAATATTTTGTTCTTTAACTTTTCAACATGCTGAACATACGGTTTGTTTTGCAGTTGTGGCGATGCTAGGAATGTTGTCACCATCCAGCCGCGGAGCTCTGATGACGACAGCCTGCTTCCTCTTCATGTTCATGGGGTAAACGATCAAAACATCATGTGCTGAATTAGATTTAGGATTTTCAAGCATTTCATTTCTTCACACTCAATCCAATCATATGGTCCTACAGTTTGTTTGGAGGATATTTTGCCGGAAGACTCTACCGCACTCTTAAAGGCCACAGATGGAAGAAAGGGGCTTTCTGCGTGAGGATTGTTCCATTTCAATTTATTGCATTTAGGCTGAAAGGATAATGATTTGAAAGTGTTAAGACATTGTGTATGTTTGTCCTTATAGACAGCAACACTTTACCCAGCTGTCGTCTTTGGCATCTGTTTCGTTTTGAACTGTTTCATCTGGGGAGAGCACTCTTCTGGCGCAGTAGGTGTCCATTCACATGTTTATGTTGTATTTTTAAGGAATCATTTGGCTGTATTTGTTACAGTTTTATTTAATTGCTTCTTTGTCCACTCGAATATCACATTTGTTAACTCGGGAAACTGAAACTGAAGCTTGAATTGACAAAATCACTTGCTTTGTTTGCAAAATGGTCCAACATTCAAAAACATTACAAACATGATTATATTGTAAACGAACACCACAAACCTGCAGTGAAATTAATAATTTTTTTCTCTTAGTCTTTACACAATGGACAACCTACCAGTCCTACCAGTCCATAATAAACATGGAAATGTTAGTCGCATCCAAATCCATACATGAAAAGTATTGCAAAATATATATGAGCAATATCACATGAGTAGTAGTGCGATATGGCTGTAAATCCACACTGGTGGGAGGTGTGCATTAGTGTCCTTAGTGTCCCACCAGTGATGATATACAGCCATATCGCATTGCTACAAATGTGATATTGTATTTATAGAGCAGTTCGACAGCATAATCATGTATATAAAAAAGAAATTCAAACATAGAGTCTAAAAACCCTTTTGCATGAACAACTACTTTCTTCCACCATTCCTTCACATCTGCAGCTGACGTCAGAACAGCAGAAACCATTGCTACTTCACAAAAATGACTATGGAGCTAATATTTGAATGATTCTCTAGCGTAATGTCTAAAGTGATGACAAAATGGGTGATTTTGCTGACACTAAGATTATAAGGCTGAACGACATGAAATGCCATCAGTCTAGAGACATTTCCCAGTATTACTCTGTTGCAATCGGGATATCACAATATTTAACCCTGAAAAAATCAAAGCAAAGCAAACACTATACCAGAAACACTACCAGAGTATGGTATAAATACAACGCTACAGCATACAAAAGAAAGAGATCGACTTAGAAAGTCACTTACCTGCTTTATAATGTTTTGATCAGCTGTAGTTTGAAATTGTGCAGTTTTTCTCCTCCAAGGGTTTATTATGCAGTCTCTGTCGCTATCTTGTTGCGGAACGTCAACTGTCTTTGCTCTGCTTAATGACAGACTGATGGATGCCGATGCGCTGTATCTCTAAAATTGCAAATATTTAAAATAGATACTAAATAAATAGATAAACAACTACATTCTCGCCTAAAAAAAAAGCCTCAAAAGTACATTATGTTGTCCAACAGCAGCAATATTTGTCAAACTTTTTGTTTAGTGAGTTTATTGATCTGCTGTCACTTTATGTGGGCGGAGTAATACACAAGGGTGAGAAGGCTGTATGAGTGCTGTTATTGCAGAATATCACACGGCTATCATCCAATCAGATTTGAGAACCAGACAGAACTGTTATGTGTATATGTATACAGTTGAAGTCAGAATTATTAACCCCCCTGAATTATTAGCCTCCTGTTTTGTTTTTCCCCCAATTTCTGTTTAACGGAGAGAAGATTTTTTTTCAACACATTTCTCAACATAACAGTTTTAATAGCTCATTTCTAATAACTGATTTATTTTATCTTTGCCATGATGACAGTAAATAATATTTCACTAGATTATTTTCAAGACACTTCTATACAGCTTAAAGTGACATTTAAAGGCTTAACTAGGTTATTTAGGTTAACTAGGCAGGTTAGGGTAATTAGGCAAGTTTTTGTATAGTGATGGTTTGTTCTGTAGACTATCAAAAAATATAGCTTAAAGGGGCTAATAATTTTGACCTTAAATGTTTTTTTTTTTTTTTTTTTTTTAATTAAAAACTGCTTTCATTCTAGCCAAAATAAAACAAATAAGACTTTTCCTAGAAGAAAAAATATTATCAGACATACTGTGAAAATGTCCTTTCTCTGTTAAACATCATTTGGGATACATTTAAAAATGAAAAAATAAATAAATAAAAATCAAAGGGGGGCTAATAATTCTGACTTCAACTGTATATAAATGAGGACTGATTGCTTATTGAAGAGCTGTGCAAACGAGGTGTATTAGGTATTCATAATAATGCAAGTACTTTCTATCAGCTATAAATAAATGTTTTACTTTTGCAGTGGTTCACAACCTTTTATACCATGTCCCTCTAAATCAAACAATGTTTCCCTGGCCTCCCTGCAATTTTTAAATGAACCCATCATTTGTGGTGGGTTGGTAACTTACTCAGACAAAAGACAATTAATTGTCTTTACTGAATACACTGCCAACAATTTGAATCATCTTGTTTTTTTTTGTTTTTTTCTTTTTGTTTTATTTATTTGGTCCCTCTCCTGAGCGATCGGTATTAGATTTGAGCAAATAGAAATGTGACCTTGTTGATTGTAACTATAGCAACATTGGAAACCATAATGCACATTGACATGTATTCTGCAATAAAATGTTTTAAATTAGCGAATTGTTATTAAACCAAATCGAATAGGCTAGTGAATGCCTAGTAATAATTCATTTTTTTATGTATTGTCACTTAAACATCCCAGTAGTCATAATGTATTAAATTATGACTAATATATATATATATATATATATATATATATATATATATATATATATATATATATATATATATATATATATATATATATATATATATATATATATATATATTAGTAACCGCTGGCAGCTCCCCAGCAATACTGTCAAAGGCCCCCTGGAGGTCTGATGACAACAGGTTAGAAACCACTGAAGTAGACGTTGTGTCCTTCTATGAGATCTGTATTAATAAAAGTCATTATAAATGTGTGAAAAAAATAAAAAGTGTTAAAGCATTTGCAAGAAAAGACTTCTGCTGTGCTAATATTATGATGAAGATCAAGTGGATTCGGGTTTCATCAAGCATGTTTCAGCAACTGGGAAAACTAAGTTGTCTAAAATAAATGGCTGCTCTTCTAAAGTACCACACAACTGATAGGTTGACAGTTGACAGTTGTGTAGTACTTAGAAGAGCAGCCATTTATTTCAGACAAGAGCTCTTCACGCTTTATCATGAAGCTTTCTATTATCCACAGTGAATGTTTTTGTACACTGATTGCCATTTCTTATTTTCCCACATCTCAGGTTCCTTTCACTACGATGCTGGCTCTGTTGTGCATGTGGTTTGGTATCTCGTTGCCTCTTGTGTATCTGGGCTACTATTTTGGTTTTCGCAAGCAGCCGTATGACAATCCAGTTCGCACCAATCAGATCCCCAGACAGGTCCCTGAGCAGCGCTGGTACATGAACAAGTTTGTTGGGTAGGTCATCTTATTATTTTGTTTGTTAGAATGTAATTGACATTTACCAATTGAACGTTCTTAATTGCATGTTTGAAGTTCTGATAGTTTTCTTTTTATGACTATCTGAGTAAAGTGGCTTCTCAAACAAGTAAAGATGTATGCCAGGTCTTTATTTTGTCATTTTGGTAGGGTTGGGTTTTGTTAAGATTTTTTTTGGTTGACTACAAAACAAACCACTGTTGTCCAATGACTTGCATAATTTACCAAACCTGTCTAGTTAATCTTATTAACCTAGTTAAGCCTTTAAAATACACTTTAAGCTGAATACTTGTATCTTGCAATATATATAGTATGTTATGCATTATTTATTATCATAGTATGCTACAAACCAGCTTCAAATATTAGCAATTAATTTGCAGAATCATAATTGACTATAATTGACATCGACACCCATCAGTATCACATTTTGACAGAATGCTTATAAGCCTGATACCTTCTAAAGCTGCAGTCACACAGGACTTTTCGCCCCATAGGCTTCCATTCATACGCATGCGAATCAAGTGTGCCGCACACCTCCTTTTGAGTGACGCTCCCGGCCGTTAGATGGCCCCCTGGGGCCTGGCTGCAGTACATGGTTTTGGTCAATAGAGGCACTGGTTATCAAGCTGATATCGGTTCAGATCTTTATTTTTGTAAAGAGTATGTTTTAGCTGGTAATTTAATGCTATAAAGACGGGACGTATCATTATGATGGACCGTTGTGAATGATTGCCTTCTCTAAGCAGACTGTCAGAGCTTCGGAAGGGGATTGAAGTACCAATGTTTGATTTTTGTGTTATTTTACCATGATAAAATGAGTTTAGCAGTAAGCTATACTTTCTGACCTACAGGATCTGACGGATCACTGTTTATTCGGTTAAATGTGGGCTTTTGTATGCTGGTGAACGTTATCATGTCAGCGAAAATAGGTGATCGTTATCTAGTAGTAATTCTCTTTATGGGTCTGAAATAATAATCAGGAAGACAAAACTAATGTTAACATATGTCAGGATCGATCTCCTGTAACGTTATTTGAACTTGGTTTAAAGGTCTCTGACATTTTGAGTTTTGGCATGTTATCAAGTTAATCTAAGGAATTTGCTTCTTTCAAAAATATTAAGTTCTAGAAACAGAATCTTGTATAACAAAAAGAACTGAAACTGTCATATATTATTTATATACATCATTTACTGCTGGCTTTTTATTTGAAAACTCGTAATAAGCATTAAAATGAATGTAAGTTCCTCTTTGCCAGATATAATTAAGCCATCAATAAACCAAATGAAAATGGAAAATGGAGGAAATGGAGAAAAAATAATAAACAATATACTAGCGATGTTGCAGCAGCTGATAGACATCAGTTGATGGATTAATACTGCAAAGTTTATTGTACAAATTGATAAGGACTATTTTATATAGTGCAGGGATCTGTAAATATCCTGTTGATATTTAGAAATATTGCTGTATTTTTTGTTAATATAAATGCACAATTTTTCTCGCATGGCTGTCCATGATGTGTAAGTTTTAGATCCCAAGATGAAGATAAATAATAGATAATTGTGCTCATAGCTTAGTCTAACTTAACTTGAGAGTATGAAAGATCACTTATTTTGCAGTCCAACATATATTGTTTTTATTAAATTATTAACACAGCTTACATCACACATTTAAAAAAGTGTAATAATATAGGATTTATTTAAAAAAACTGTAAGTGCTTGCATTTATATTAGCGAGGCTTTGTTATTGTGCAGATATGGGCGGTCAAATGAGAAGTTTGGGGGGCGTGGTTGTTTCGACATACAAGCGTTTGGTTGTAAGCTTGATTCCGCAGCTCCGCCTCTGGCTCCATAAAGCAGTCCTTCTGCTTGTGCCCAGGCTCCAATTTCAGGAGTTTTTTGCGACAGTTTGTGCCTGTCATGAGGCATTTTGCATTCAGTGCCTTCAATGGAAAAAGGTGCTGTCGCGGAATCCATATTTTTTTAGTTATTGATGCAAATGTGACAGACTGGAAACGCAAGCTTGTACGACAGGTTTCGCAGTTCGCTGCATTACAGAGTTCAAGCTTGGTGAACTCTGACCTGCAAAATCGCATCACGTGACTGTGAGACCAATCGGAAGTTCAAAACATGACCTGTCTGGACAGAAATTTAAATGATCGTAAATCATAAATGATAGCAGTTGTCAATATTAATGTTATTTGTTTTCTCCATTTAGCATCCTCATGGCAGGAATCCTGCCATTTGGCGCCATGTTCATTGAGCTCTTCTTCATTTTTAGTGTAAGTTAAACTAAATGTTTATAGCACAGGTGTCAAATCCAGTTCCTGGAGAGCCGCAGCTCTGCACAGTTTAGTTCCAATCCTGCTTCAACACACTTACCTGAACCAGCCTGTAGGACTCAATTAGGTTGATCAGGTGTGTTTAATTAGGATTAAAGCTAAACTCTGCAGAGCTGCGGCCCCTAGGAACTGAGTTTGTGGTTTTTGGATAATAACTGCATACTCTATCTAAAATTGTACACACATTATGCTTTACATTGAGGTCTGCTCATTTATAGGCTATCTGGGAAAACCAGTTTTATTACCTGTTTGGATTCCTCTTCCTCGTCTTCATTATTCTTGTGGTTTCCTGCTCTCAAATCAGCATTGTGATGGTGTACTTTCAGCTCTGTGCAGAGGTGGGTATATGATTACAGACAAAAGAGAACTGATCGGTTTCATATTTGTAACTGTAAATATTTGCTTAGATATGTGCGCATTATATATCGGCTAAATGTAAGCTTTTTCTTTTTCCAAGCTAGCGTTTTGCTTTGGTGATGTTTAGGGATGATTGGATTGTTGGATTTCAAATCAGTAGAGGTTTGGCCAACAATAATACAATTTTAGCAAGCTATTTTATGGATAATTAGGATTTTGTAACTGATATCTAGTCATTCATTACTAGTTACTGGTAAATGTAACATTTCTGTAACTCATTACTTACATGCTGTTCCAAGAACTTTTTGACCTTTTTTGTGTGCTTAAAGTGCTGCTTTGCATTCTTGTTGTATCGTTTGAGCGTCATAATCTTTGACACTCTGTCCGCTCATACACTCAGAAGATAAAAAGCAAATTTTAGAGCTACGATAACAAAAACAAAGGTCACTTCATTTGAATGCAAAATCATCCCTGAAATGGCGATCCAGTTCACTCGGTCTGGTAGAACTTGATCAGAAACTCGCTCACTGACAGTCGATGTTGAACAGAACAGCTGTCAATCAATGTGCCTCCTCCCCCCGCAGGACTACCGGTGGTGGTGGAGGACGTTCCTTGTGTCTGGAGGATCTGCCTTCTACGTTCTGATCTATGCCATTTTCTATTTCGTCAACAAGGTAACCTTCAGTGTGTTACAGTATACTTGTTTAATTTCATAAACAACACCTTATGTTTTTTTTTTTCGGTTGACAGACTTTAAAATGTATTATAGCCTCAAACTGGCATGAATCATAAAATAGATCATTTGCAGTGTACACAAAGTCTGCTGTTTTCTAATCTCACAATCTATACACACAGACACACACCAACTGCCATAAAATAACCAGTTTAAGCATGAATAATGAAGTGTTTGTGTATTTTTGTGGGACTTATTTACATTTTCTGTAATCTTCTGGAGCAGAGCTAAACAGACAATGTTCATCTGAATTGTCTTGTTTATATATAAAAACGCACATATTTACTTACATCTATGTTTTTTTTTTTGATTTTAAGAAGTCCAAATATATTTGATGACAATTTTAATTCATGTATGTCTCACTGGGGACCCCCTCGAAAATTAGATGGGCTATCCCATTCAAAAATCTCAATTCAGTTATAGTAAGAATTTATATATTGTGCAAGGTTATTAATTTTTTTTAGTAACCGTTTATTCAGAAATCCTGTTTTGGACCTGAAAGAAAGAGTAATAATTATTATTAACGTTAAAACATTTCTCTGAGATTCCATATGTTTTGTTATGTTACTCCAAATTAATTTAATGCATGCTTAAGTAAATGTACATGTATATTAGTGGATCACAAATCTCCCGGTTTGGTTCATGTTATGGTTTTTTAGTCACAGATCAGACCATTTTTCGGATCAGCCAAAAAGGGGATTAGAAAAATGTAATTTGCTTTCCATTTATTACAAAACAGTACAGCTAGACACTTTTGGTTTTAACAAACAAAACTCAGAAACAGGAATTTAATTAAAAATAAAATCAAGAAATAGTCAGCTGAATAAAAAAGAATTGTAAAATATTCAGTTCTGTGAAAAATTCACTGTTACTACTACTGTTGCTGATAACGCTAAATGTTTACATCTAACATAATTTGAACAATTCATATTTATTTTTAGTCTTATTTTCAATAAATGATTCGGTTATTCAACGTTTCAGTGCTAGATGGATCATTTTTGAAGAATTATTCAGTAGCATATTTTTGACGGCTGGTTGTCGCCACCTAGTGGTTAAATAATGTCATTGCTGCCTACAACTTTCATTGTTGAGCATCAAGTTAAATGGATATGACTTTAATCTTTACCAGAAGCATCAGTGGTTATTTTTAAACTATAAACTGTTCTCCCAGTACATCTGTGTTATTCGACTGTAACTTCATAACTAACTCCAAAGGCTAAAGCGAATGCAGATTTGAATGCAGCGATTGGAAAATATTAATAAACATATGCAAATCACCATCTGTTATAATTTATGTTGTGTGGGTATTGAGATCCCGATCTTTTAATGATTAATCGTGCAGCTTACACTGAATGCATCGATGCTGGACAAACAAGTAGTGACAGAAAACGCCTTTAATGAAACTCACCACATCCCATATAATTTACCCCAACTTCTTCCATTATCATTATATTTTACAGGAAAGCCTAAATGCTTTCATACATGTGATTTGTATGATGTGAGGGTTGATCTCTTTGCGATCGTTACCAATTTAGGATTAATCTACCAGTAAAAAAATATTAATCCATTGGGCCAGGTGTGCTCCAAACCATGGGTTGTGGTCCGTACGAATCATTAATCACCCCCTAATATATATATATATATATATATATATATATATATATATATATATATATATATATATATATATATATATATATATATATATATATATATATATATATATATATATATATATATATATATATAGATTTAGTCAAATGGCATCTAAACAGGAGACATTTATCTAAAATTGTACAAATATTGTTGCTTTACATTGAGGTCTGCTTATTTATAGGCTGTCTGGGAAAACCAGTTTTATTACCTGTTTTTCCAAGTGCTAATTTACTAAACCAGTGGTCGTGTGGGTTTCCCCTCCAACTTTTTTTTTTGGCACAGAAGTTACTCTTTAATGTCATTGTCATTGACTTCAAAATGCAAGACCCCAAAATACGAGAGTTGTCCAAATGTCATTTAAAACAGTTTGACGTTTTCTAGTTGCATCAAATCCAAAGTTGAGATTCATGCGACTAGTCAATTTTTAGTTTAATTATACACTTTCCTCAGTGTTTTGTCCCATTTCAACATTTACATAGTTGTCTCTTTCTTTCTCAGCTGGACATTGTGGAGTTCATCCCCTCTCTGCTGTATTTTGGCTACACGGCCCTGATGGTTTTGTCTTTCTGGCTGCTAACGGGAACGATCGGCTTCTACGCTGCTTATGTCTTCATACGGAAAATTTACGCCGCAGTCAAAATCGACTGAGATCTGTCTGTCGGTTTTTGTTTCCTTTTTTTCTGTTTTGTGAAGCAAGCACTGATGCGTGTGAATTGCTGGCGTGAGGTGCAGCAGCGCCCCCCCTTATGGACTGGAGGAATGAACAGAGATGTGTTTTGTACACTTATCAAAACCTTTCTCTCCTGCTCTCTCTGCCTCAGCAAAGATGTAGAGAAACAATATGAACGGTTCCATTTTTAATGTCTGTATATCCTTTTTGCACACACGACATGGGCCAAAGTGTGTCGATTTGACTTTTTGTTTGTTTGGGTGGGGAGATTGGATTTTTGGGCTGGGTCTCATGCTTTTGAAGACGTAGTTGCATATTATATCATTTTACAAATTAACTCCGTGTCCTTTTAATATAATGTTTGATTTCAACTTGTTCCCATGTCTTTGATTCAGAGTTCTTGTTTGCTTCCTGAGTGTGTGAGTGCGAGTGAGTGAGTGAATATGTGGTCATTATGTTGGGCTGGCATGGGCTGAAATTACTGGATGTAAAGACCTGATGAGGTAAGATTTCCTACAGTTACCATTTGCATATAGGTCATTAGACCTCAAAGACTATTAATGATGCAGTATCATTTCTCTATTCTTTTTTTTACTACACAACAATAGTAAGAATTTATAATATTACCCAAATCATTTTTCTGGTCAAATGTGTGAGATGTATGTTAGTGGATTTACTGAACTTCAAGAGCATCAACAGATTTGCGCAGTGCGCTGCAGGTAGCAGAATATTAGCTTGTGATTTATGGTACTTTTTATGGTTTATTTCGAAATGGTTCAGTAGTTTTGTTTTTGGTTCCACAAAACACAAGCTACAATATTTAGGTTCAAATTCTCCCAAACACCCAAGTAAAATCTGCTTCCATCTTTGGATCAGTCTGTTTCTCTTTGGCTTGTTTTCATCTGTCCTCTTCTTCACATGTATTGATCAGCAGTATAATATTTCTGGGTCAGTGGGTTCACAGGTGATGTTATGAATAAATGCAAGAACTACAGAATATATTTTCTACAGACGTACTTTATTCTGCCTGTTGCGTTGGGGACATCGGTCTGTGTATGTTTCTGGTGTAAATACAGTACTTTATGTTGGTGCTTTTTCAGTTTGTTTGTTTTTTTCCTCTCACTTTTTGTGGAGCTGTCCCAGATCTTTGGTTTAGCATGTTTATTTTTTTCTTTATGAACCAGTCTTTCCCTTCCTCCACTAAGAATGTCCATTTATAATGTATAAAACAATAAAAGTGCCAATATGTTGACATTTAAAACGTGTTCAGAACATTGTTCAATCGGCACATTTCATTGTCCAATTTGACTGTTTTGAAAACATTGTTTGGTAATTTACAATCTCAAACAGGCAGGAACATTCATTCCACCACCATGGAGCAGTGAATGAGAGGGTTCTGGAAAGTGATTTTGTAATGGTATCCTGACGTTGATCTCAGTTTTCCCAAAAGAGTCCAATATGGCACTGTTTGTACAAAAAAAACTCTAATTCGCCTCAGAAATCCATCTGCTTGGTAAGCTGTGAGGCTACTAGTTTTAGCTCAGAGACTCACCTGAACCTGTACTCATGCCATCAACCTGATTAGCCATTGTGAGATTATTGGGTGTGTGCAGACAGCCATGGGAAATTTCTATCAAACTGCAAAAACCTTGATCTCATCAGTCGATTAAGATGGAAAAGGAGAGAACTACAAGATCAAAGCAGTGAATCAGCAATGCAATTAGACAACCTGGCAGACAGGTCGATCATGTGGGTGGATTTTATAGTAGAAGACCTCAAGCAAGGGTGAGCTTCATCTTTCGGGACACTCATACCTGCAGCTTCTCCACGAAGGATGTTTAGTGTTCTCCAGCCTCCGGTGCACAGCTCCACACAGGAAGTTTGGCCAGAGGAGACATGGTCATGCCCAACAGAGCCTGGTTTCTCTCAAGATTTTTTCCCTCCCTTTTGTTAATTGGTGAAGTTTGTTCATCACCACTGGCTTGCTTGGTTTGAGACTTGTGGAGCTTCGCATCAATGGATTTTCTCTTCAGTGTTTGGACTTTGAGCAGTAAAATTTAAACCACACTAAACTGAACTTCAACTCTAAAAACTGGACTGACACAGTTTTTAATTTACTAGAACTTCTATGTTAAGCTGCTTTGACACAATCTACATTGTAATAGCGCTATACAAATAAACATTAATTGAATTGAATTGAACACGTACAACGTTCCCAGTCCTCACAGCCTACACTTAAGAGTTCTGACAACATTGTATCAAAACCCAAGCATTGATGCAGAGCTGCTAAAGACTGTAAAATGACCAAGTCCTGTGCAAGTTGGATGATATCTGAGATGTATGTGAATTGGAAACACCACAGCTAGTTTGCTAATACTAAGGCTATTGTTTTTCAAGCAAGATATGACCCATAGTAGCAGCACATGAGCACTTCCTTTCACTTGGAGTAGGGTGGGTCAACCTAGAACTCCAGCTGACATGGTTCCCAAGCTCATTTTCCACATGCCATTTCTCATTTTCCTCTCCGACAAACTTTGACACGCACCGCCTCCTGTTGATTGTCGGGATTGTAGGTACTGCGCTTTCAATAATTTTTGCACATGTCACGAGTGGTTTATTGTAACACGAGCACTCGTGTAATCACAGAAAACGTCATGAATGAGCCTACATATGAACTATCCAGCCTGATCTCACGAGAAAACTTAAGTATTTTATGTTGTCAATTTAGTGGCTAATTTGTACAAATTCGTATGAGTTCAGTCGTACGAAATTGTACGATTTTAAAAAGGAGGCGTGGCACCTAACCCCACCCCTAAACCCAACAGTCATTAGGGGATGAGCAAATCATACTAAATTGTACGAATTAGATTGTACGAACTAGCCACTAAATGTAAAAGTTACGATTTGCCATGAGATTGTGTTGGAACTATCAGTGTCTCAGTCCTTTCACTCTTCATTGTGTGCGTGCGCGCGATCAGATTCTCTCTGCCATTCTTAAATTATATTTGCCCTTGCTGGACTAAAAGTTGTCAAATACTATAAAGTAGCCTATTTCAAATAGATTTAACGCCTGGACGATGAAAATCCTACCAGAAATCTTATTGGCTTTGTCGTTAGGTGAAATGTAGCCTACCAGAAATCATATGTGGAACTTTATTAAGCCCATGCTTAACTACATCAGAATTATTTTTCAGGATGACATTTCTATACTAGTACTACCCTAGTCTGTTTTAAAGCATCACTAAATTTTGCAGATTAATTTTACAGGTCCACGCAATTTAATTGTTGTGAGCACTGAGCAGAGCCGTGCACAGAGGGGTGGCCCGGTGGCTAGAGCCACTGCCCCTTTGCCCTCACTGGCTGAGGTGCCCCTCTTGCTCAGTTAGTACAAATCTAAATATTGAGAAAAATCACCCTTAAAGTAGTATAAATTAAGTCCTTCACAATGCTAATAATATTACTAATCAAAATTAGGGCTAATAACAGTATAAAGAAACATGTTTTTGGCACCACTTATGGATGAGTACATTTAAATTTTGGGGTGAACTTTCCCTTCAAGACTGGTTTTGTAGTCCAGGGTCACATTTATCAAATTAAAAAATATGGCTCGTAAATCACTGCTTGTAAATATTCATTGTTGTCAATTGTCATATTTCAAATACATCAAGTGAATTGAGGCCATTGAGGTGTTTTATTACCGACAGTGTACTTGTCTTTTTGTACAATCATTTTAGTTTAAAATCATCTCTGAAATCAAGCTTCTCAAAAAGTTGTAAAAAGAGAACTAAACAGGCTGGGCAGAAAAAAAAAAAGTGTAACAGTAGAGCCCATATCACACATCTAGTTGCAGTAGATACTGGCTAAAGACAGCATCAAATTCAAAACTTTAATGTTTGCACAGAATGACCACGGGCTCTGCACTCCTCTGGAAACCTTTGGTCAGAAAGTAAGCGCTACTTTGTGGTACCATCACCAAGATGCTCTAAACCAGAGGTTTTCCAGAACCTTTCTGTTTACTGTTCCTTGCTAGTGGAACAATCTCCCCAAGCACACATTGACTGCTTAATTCCTGGCGACATTCAAGCTTTTAAGCATTTAAATGCACATATTTTTCCTGAGAACTTCGAAAAAAGAAAAAAAAAAAAATCTGAATCTTTGTGGGGTGACATGTTGGCTCAGTGGTTAACACTGTCCCCTCACAGCAAGACAATCACTGGTTTAAGTCCCACCTGGGCCAGTTGGCATTTCTGTATGGAGTTCTCCCCGTGTTGGCGTGGGTGTCCTCTGGGTGCTTCGGTTTCCCCACAGTCCAAAGACATGCGGTTATAGGTGAGTTGAATAAACTAAATTGGCCGTAGTGAATGTGAGAGTGTGTGGGTGTTTCTCAGTACTGGGTTGCAGCTGGAAGGGCATCCGCTGTAAAACAAATACTGGATAAGTCGGTGGTTCATTTCGCTGTGGTGACCCCTGATGAATAAAGGCACTATACCGAAGAAAAACGAATGAATGAATGAATCTTTGTACTTGATGCGAGTCCTGTTTATTTCAATGAATCGTTTGATCTCCTCCTAGTCAGTTTGGTTAAAAGCATCTGCGAAATGACAAAAGGTAAAAGTAGCTGATCAATGTTCATGAGTAAAAAAAAAAAAAAACTACAATAAAACCTGTTCATCGTAATGGCTAAAGGCCATGTGTCTGATTGTTTTAGAAGACTGGTTGCAGGGGGAAATAGGAAGATGAACATCTCAATATATTCCAGTATCAAAAGGGTGAAACAGAGAAAGTTGTTTGGTTGGCTGGTTATTCCACCAGCAAGGAACGGTGAACGCGAAGGTTCTGGAAAGTAATTCATATCACAGGGCACTATTCACTTAGCGACCTCAGGCTTCTGAGTGTTTTCTGAGAAGAGCAGAAAGGCCAAGCTTTAGCTGTTCTTGGAAAACAAGGCAAAACTATAAAACCTCACATTCCTCCAGATTTAACATGATTTTCACATGAGAAATGATGTTGCATTATGTATTGCCGGTGGGATTATCGGAACCAACTCTTTGAGATGTGAAAGTATAGGTTTGAGATACGCGTTATAATTAAGCCTGGCTATAGCTCAGTTTTTTATTACTTGGAATTGTGCCGTTCTTGTCTTTTCATTTGTGTGCTGTGTGTGGTTTCCTGTTCTGGCTGTCCGGTATGTGAATGGCAGTTCTCAGCCTGTTTTCTCCTCGCACCCTCTCCCACCACGGCAGACAGGAAATCAAACGCTTAAAAAAAGGGACGCCAGAAATATGAAACCGTGGGTTTGTCTTTTAATCATTTTAACATAACACATTACAAGTCAAATGGTACAATGTACTGTACAATAAGTAAATAGGTTTGTTGTAATGTCATCTCTTTGGATCAACCAATATACAAATCTGTCAACTTTACAATGCAGCAACTGACCGCAGGTGAGCCGTGTAACAACAACTACAACAACAAAAAGCACACTGTTTGTCTCCGTTACGAGTGTCTATTGTACAATTCGTCCTGTCAATCATCATCTCCGAGTTGTTTCAGATATTGTAAGCATGAATATTCCGTTTGTTGTTTTCACCTTTTTTCAGAAGTTGTGGTAATAAGCAAGTACTAAAAATAAAGGACTATATCGCTAAACGAGTTACATAAAAAGCTTGGAATGCAAGACTTACATTAAGCTAAAATATATCAAACTACAAGTGGATTTTGTCCTCATGGGACGTACCCATTTTCTCACTAGAAGCCGAAAGAGCGTCGTTTTTTCCTTTTCTTAAAAGTCAGATTGTTTCTTTTACCCAAGTTTGGTTACTTTACAATTTCCCTTAATATTTTGTTTCGTCATAGGAACCATCTAGTATCTCAGGGGGGGGGGAAATACAAGTGCATTGTGACAAACGAGGAAAAGATCCATTTTAACTTGGTTAATTATTCTGCGGCAAAATAACAAACTAAAGATGCTGAGCTCCACCTATCCAGGCAGTTATTACATAAAACTTCATTTAAACCAAAAGTGCTTTTTTTGGAGGGGCAGAAAGCTGAGAGAAATTTCACACCAGTCGAACCTGCCAGCGTGTTATGTCGATTGAAAACACCTCAGTCTATAGATGGAGCTGGAAATGTCCTTTTGTTTGCAGCAATGATGGTCGAGTTTTAGACACTGAGATGGTGTTATTCTAATAAGATCTATTTCACGATTGAATGACTTCCTCAAATGTATGACAAGACAACGTTGGGGTTGGGGGGGGGGGGGGTTGAGTATTAGTGAAAGTCTATCTAAAATACTGTTACTCTTTTGGAAAAAGGAGGAAAACATCAATTACACAAAGATGAATAAACTCTACACATCAAACTAATGGCACATACAAGATCAAAATACAAAATTAAAAACATACAAACATACAAGGCTGAAAAATACTCTTTTTAAAGGTTTAAAAGTGCTAGAATTCAGATCAGCTCACAGAAAACCCGGGGAGGACAAACTCAAAAATTGCCAAAAGCCTTGTTTTATTCGGTTACATATGCATCTCCTCGTATTTCTTCAAAATAAATAGGTTTTTAAATAAAAAAAAAATAGTTCTTTAAGCCAAATGTTTCATTTTAATATTTATTTTTTTATATAATTTCGTCTGCACACTGTTTAATCAATGTTTCATCCTTTTAATTTTTCAATTTTCTGGAAATAAAATATTATTATTAAAGGGACTAAGCCGACAAGAAAATGAACGAAGGAATTAATATTATTATGAGGCAATTGACAGGTGGTTCGGTGCAGCGGCAGCAGTAATGCGGTCCATGTACCGGTCTGTTGTGGTAAGGAAGGATCTGAGCTGAAAGGCAAAGTTCTCGATTTACCAGTCAATCTACGTTCCTACTCTCACCTATGGCCATAAGCTTTTGGTCATGACCGAAAGAACAAGATCACGGATACAAGCGGCCGAAATGAGTTCCCTTCGCAGGGTGGCAGGGCGCACCCTGTGAGTAGCTCTGTCACCTGGAAGGAGCTCGGAGTAGAGCCGCTGCTCCTCCACATCGAGAGAAGTCAGCTGAGGTGGCTCGGGCATCTGTTTCAGATAGTTCCTAGAGGCCTACTCTAGAGAGGTGTTTCATGCATGTCCCACCGGGAGGAGGCCTCGGGGAAGACTCAGGACACGCTGGGGAGACTATGTCTCTCGGCTGGCCTGGAAACACCTCGGGATCCCCTTGGATGGACTGGAGGAAGGGTCTGGGGAGAGGTAGAATCCTAAGACTGCTGCCCCCACGACCCGGCCCCGGAAAAGTGGTAGAAAATGAATGAATGAATTATGAGGCGAGTGAACATCTCACTATATTTGGCTTTGTTATGACAATATCATTTGAAAGATATTCTTCTTACAGTTTTAGCTAGGCTCTTTAGTTTGCCATTGCGCAAAAGCTAGTTTCTTCTCCCCGGGTTTTTGGTATGAAAAACAAATAAATGAGGTGATGCGTTGTGTTGTTTTGAGGTCCTGTTTCAACAAACAGAAAATAATATAACGACAAAAACGACTAGGCAATATCCCAATCAAATGTCCCATGCTTTGAATGTCAAAGACCAGGCTGGTGACTTCTTTGTGTCTCTTTTCAGACCCTTTTCATAAAATGTTCATTCGAACTGAAGCAGCTGAAGAACAGAGAAAACAGTTCACGTGTACTAATGTGCATGTTTTCTGCTAAAAGATTATTTGCAGTTTAAAAAAAAATGTTTCCAGAGTGGTCTATGGTTGCTGGCAACCACAGCACCAAGAGCAGCATTATATTGTTATGTCTTAGTTTTGTGGTGTGGCCTTTTACCATTCTATTGTCTTTCCTGTTCACATTCACTATTAATGCAGATGTAGACACAGAATAGGGATGAGGTGAAGAATAAAGAGAGAGAGAGAAATACATCTGTTTTTATCAGACACGGCTGTTACGTCCATCTTCTGTTTCTTTACACATAACTCTTCCTCACATGGCCATTGGTAATGAATGATTATTTGGTAAGAATGTGTGCAGTCCACTTGCTGGGAAATGGCAACTTAGACAACAAAACCCCTTTAGATTCTTGTAATATTAAAACCGAATCTACAGCAACTGGAATTGTGGTTTCAGTCATTTCAGTGTGACGGTGCAAAATGATCACGGAGGTTGGAAAATTGTACAACCAAACACACCAACAGACAGCATCCGTCGAATACTGAGAATTTAAAAGAAAGAAGAAAACACAAACTGAAACCTGGATCACATTACGGGCCTCTAGTACATGCGCTAAAGATTAAAGACTAGTCCGTTCTACTGGATTATGCCACTATTAGTCTATTATACGCAGGTAAAATCCCACATTATTCATGACTCACGTGGAGAAACAATAAACAGGAAAAGCTATAGGGAAAAGCTAATACTTCATCCATTTTGTTCAATATGATGCAAGATACATTATTATGTAAACCTGCTAGACATTTGCTTTTTCAAAAATCTATCAGCAATTGTAATACTATCTAAATTACAAATTTTACTGAAAAAGAAGCAATTATAATATATATTTTTGATGTGGTACTTCGTACACTGCAAAAAAATATTCTTGTTTTTGTTTTGTCTTTTTTTTTCCATTCACATATACCAGGGTTATCATTACAATGTATGTCTCTCTAAAATAAAAACCTGCCTAAAATACCTTTTTTTTTTCTTAAAATACATATTTATATATATTTATAGATTATTATCTGGTGGGCAGGATCTGGAAGTGAGATAATGATGCCACGGAGACTTAAAATTAGTGCTGGAAAGAGGAAAACCAGGGTGAGACTCTGAGTTATTTGGAGGTTGTTTGTGTGTAATGGCAGTCTCTTTTCAGAAAGGTAGAAGGTAGAGGAGTGAAAGGGGGATTTCAGTGGGCCACCTTGGCAACCCACGTAGGTCAAGTGCCTTTTGCTGTAAACAAAGTGCTTCTTTTGAGAAAAATTGTAAACCTGTAAGAATTTAACGTTAAATTTCATTTGCTTTAGTTCTGTCAGTGGTCACATTGTACCAAGTGAACAAACTGTGCAGTTTTTACCCTCTTTGCCTTTCCATTTTCAGTCTCTCTGCTGCTCTTACATTAAAAAAAAAAGGTTACTGACCTTTTATCGTGTGAATTTGTATCATCAAAAAAAAAAAAAAAAAAAACTGGGATGTGAATTTTTATAATCTCTTGATTAAGGCAAGTCGAATCTATTGAAAAATTCATTTTGAAATGACCAATTTCTCTCCTTCATTCCTTGACAAATTTGTCCACTCCTGGACATGAAGACGGTTTTAGTTTAAGGGCAAACAACTATCGCCTGACTTTAAGCTTAGTAGAATAGAGACAATATAGCAAAGTCAGGTCTCACATTTGGAAAAGAAAAGGAAATCCATATATCACTTCAAACTAGTCTTTCAGAGTCTCAAATACAGATTATCTTCTCTACATCAATCTTTTCTTTTTTTCTACTAATATTATTACTTTATAAAGTATGCAGTACCATGCCTTAAGGCCTACTGATGCTGCTGTCTAACTACAAAAATGTAGGAGAGGGGATGGTGGGAGAGGTTTAAAAGAGTATTCAAAAAAATCATAGCTAAATTTCAGATAGCCTAAATAAAAGCTCATATGCTTATTTTCCTCCAGGCTCAATAAAAAAAGCTGTTGTGCGCTTTTGTTAAGGCTTCCATGTGTTCAAGTTTTCTATCTCCCCACCCCTAGGGGGAGCACTAACACTCCTCGGCCCTGAGCCCCCTCATTGAAAGGCCTGGTGAAAGCGAGGCAAAGTGGTCGTACTGAGGCTAGAGCTGAACACTGGTGGGAGTGGGTGCAGAGGCCCAAGACCGAGACCCCCACCGGAGCCTGGTTGCTCCTGAGGTTGAGGTTGCAAAGAGGTAAGAGGCACTGCGGCGGTGGCTGTGGCAGCGTGTGGTTCGACAGCATGCGAAGATGCTGACGATGATGAGGAAGAAGAAACTGTGGAGGAGGTGGAGTAACCCATTACCAGTCCTCCCGAACTCATGGGGGCACTGTAAGGCTGTAGATTGAGTGGAATAAAGCTCAGCAGATGAGAAAAGTCCATGTTAGCAGCACACAAAGACTCAGCAATGACAGCGGGGCTCTTGGACATGAGGGGGTCCCCGCAAAGGTCATCCGACAGTCCTGTCGAAGGTTCCAAACCCTCCTTGTTCGGTGAAGCTGCTGAGTGGGGATCGGCAGAGGATGGCGGAGGAACTGGGAGTCCACTCTGTAGATCCATCAGGAAACTCTCCATCTCCACCTTCAGGGGCTTCTCAAGCAGGTATGAGGTAGATCCGAGCTGGTACTTGGGCGGTGGCTGAGGGTGCTGTTGTTGCTGGTTCTGCAGGGAAGGCTGTTGCTGGTGTGTAGGTGGGGACTGGTGGTGATGGTGAGGGTGGTGATGGTGATGATGGTGTGGGTGATGGTGGTGCAGTGATGATGGAGGTTCCATATGGCAGCCCATCCCCATGGCAGTGGGTAAAGACCCTGGGACCAATGAGTGATGGTGACCCACACCTGGATTGGACATGGCCTGGAGATGATGAGGGTTGTACATACCCATGGGAAAAGGGGTGGCACCGTGGAAAGGCTTTGCCATCATTGAGTCCTTGGTAGGTCCCATGCTACACATCATAGGGCTTATTTCTTCTTTCACAGCACACGGTGGAGAACCAGACCCAAGTATACCCAACATATCTGGAGGTTCTGTCTTGATTTTCAGCAGCTCTTGCGAGTGGCTCTTCTTGACATGTCGCGTCAGATGGTCCTTCCGCCCAAAACGCTGGGCACAGTACTGGCACAGGAAGTCTTTGCGACCCGTGTGTACCACCATGTGTCGGCGGACATCCTTTCGTGTGTAAAACCGACGATCACAGTGGTCACAAGGGTGTTTCTTCTCCTTGGCACCACCTGAAGACTTGCCCGAGTGGCTCTTGAGGTGCTCCAACAGTGCTGGCGTGCTCTCGTAGCTTTGCAAGCACACCTTACAGGTAAGATCACCAGCGGTGGCTGAGTGCATGGCCATGTGGCGCTTGTAGCCCAGCTTTGTGTTATAGTGTTTGCCACACTCTTCGCACTTAAAGGCCTCTTTGTTGGGGTCGTGAGTCTGCAGGTGGTTTTTCAGGTGATCTTTGCGGTGAAACATCTTTTCACAGAATGAACACTGATGAGTCTTCTGTGGGGAGTGTGTGGCCATATGCCTACAAAGGAGAAACAGATAGTGTTTAGTTAAGGACTGATGGACAAAGGCACTGGAATTTTTGCAACTAAATGAAACATTGTTTCAAATATGCGCATGTTTTAATTAAGCTTGTGTCAGATTGCTGGTGGACTCTCTAAATCAGAAGTGTCTACCGCTGCTACTTGAGGCCCACCTTTCAGCACAGCAGTCCCTAATTAGCCAATTTAGCTGTGTTTAATTATGGTTATAACCAAACTCGGCAAAAGGCTGACCCTCCAATGACTGTGACTGACACCCCTGTTCTTAGTTTATTCCTGATCCTAAAGGGCCAATTATGAGATTAGCTTTAATACATGTACCTGGAAGTTTCTAGGAAGTCTGAAGACTTTGATTAGATTCAGATGTGTTTAATATAGCAGAACCCTCCAGTACAGTGGCCATCCAGGAGCAGGATTGGATATCCCAGCACTATACTTATTTACTCAGTTAAGGTTGCACTCAAATGCATCACAATTGTTCGGTCCTTGAGTCTGCTAGAAGTACATCGGAGCACTCAAATGTAAACAGCACCTACCTAAAAAGCTTGTATTTGGAGCTGAAAGCCTTAGGGCAGTGGGGCTGGGAACAGTGGAAAGGTTTCTCTCCTGCGTGACAGATTGCGTGGAGCCGGAGCTTGTCCTGTGAGCTGAAGAGGGAACCGCACACCAAACACTCGCTCCCACTGCCTTTCCCCTCCCTCTCGTTCTCTGTCTCTCTTTCCGTCCTCCCAGCAGCGGGACCTCCAAACACTTTGGTGGCACCTCGTCGATCCTCGTCCTCCAGCGTCAGTGTGGCAATGTGGTGTGGGGCATCGGCGGCAGCTGCTGCCATGGCAGCCCTAGGGTGCCGTTGCCATTGAAACTCGGCCGTGGCTGCCCTGCCTTCCAGGCTCTGGTTCAATATCACGGCAGCGTTTAGGCAATTCAGGCTCTTAAACTGTCTGCTATCTGTGAAAAATGTGAAGAAAAAAAAGATGAAGGAGGCATTTCCTTTGTTTTACACAGTTCTGTGTATATTCGTTCTTACACAAGGAAGAAAAGTGCTTACCCTTTATGTGCTCTCAAAAGAAATGTAAGTGCTTTTTCTGGCTTCTGTTTTCACCTCCACACTCTCATCCAGTCCCACCTGCCATGACTGGGGTTGAGTAGGTGACAATAGTGCTCATCATCATCTTCACCCTTTCATAAAAAAATGAAAGAAATGTCATCAATTAGTGTTTGTCTTCAAAGGTTAATGTTCCTTTGTTAAACTTTTAAAATCAATCAAACACACTTAAACACCCTGTAAAGTGACATTAAACAATATATACTACAATTATATTACTAAATCAAATATTGTGATGTTAGCTTCAATCTAGAGCCACATGATACAAGAAAAATCTGACATTGCAGTATTTTTTTTTTCTGCGATTATATTTATTGCGATATGAATACAATTTCTTCTGATGACTTTAATAGCTGTATTTGGAAAGAACTCATGAATATAGGTTATAGTATATATTGAATCATGTAAAAAATCAAACAAATCAGGTCTAGATAAATACAATAAAGCAAAGAAAAATGAAATAAACAATGTTTTATGGTTGTCTAGAGAGACAGATAGGTGTCTAGAGGTACAGATATTGAATAAACTAATTTAAAATAACACTGAGTAGTCTTCATTGTATGAATAATCCAACACATTTTGTTATTAAGTTACTAATGGTACAATTTCTTGTGATGCTTTAAACTCTTAAAATGCTCACACATTAACAACTTTCCCTTCATTGTGATTTAACTTCACAAGGATTTTTTGCTCTGCTCTGACTGAAGGTGAAATATACACCTGCCCGTAGGCATTTTAAACATCCATAAACACTAGCTAGAGGGCAGTAATGTACATAACACTTAATATGTTTTCATGTCTTCTATTCGGCATCAACCATCGAGGTGCACAAAGTAAGCTTTGTGTGTCCGTGCATGTTCTGTCATGCATGTGTGTACATGTACTCCAGTTTTATGAAACAATGTAAGGCTCCTGTAATCCTAAAGCAAACACAGACATAAAACAACCCTTAGTGATGGCTAATAAATTTGCCCTTAAATAGCATTTAGACACAATTATTTATATTTCAGTAATCACCTTCCTGATGGATGCATTACTTTAAATGATTAGTTTGTATATTGTTCATTGATATTAGTTTCATGGTTGTTTTTAAAGTTTCTCTTAAGTGTAAACCTCCAGTCATTGACCATTTTGGTCAGAGTTCAAAATCCACCTGTCCGTTGTTGACCACACTGTTACTAATGTGGAAACAACAGGGCAGTGTCACAAGAGTCGACAATCTAAACATTTACAAGCACATATAAGTTACTTCCATTAAACATCCTTCAGATATAAACAATAATATACTGAATATTTGGCTTGTTGAGGTCAGTATGAATGATAATATTAATAAAAAATCTAAAATTTTATTCAGAAGTGACAGTAAACTGCCAGTAAAACACTTTTTTTCCCCAAAATATTTCTGTTTAGATTTTTGCTGGCCTTTTAAACTTTTTACAAAGAATCTTGGGACAAAACGGAAGCATAATTGTAAAATAATGTAAAATGAAAGTGACACAAATGTTTTCAGCATTGATAATAGTAAAATAAATAAATGTTTATGGACTCTTTTCACATTTCTGGGTTGCTCAGCACAGGAAGGCATCATAGATGGGTAAACTTAGAGCGCAGTGAATGGGAGAGTATCACAAATTATTTTTTACAATCCTATTTGCTGAAATATTAAAAGAAAAACTTCACAATGGTGTTAACAAGACTTTCAGAAAAATGAAAAAAATATTGTAAGACTGAGGACAGCAGGCACAGGAGAGAATGACGTCAAATTTACTCTCAGCCCCATAGATGCTGCATTACAAAGACATCGGATAAGCGGTAACTCGTTTTGTAATTTGACACAAAGGTGATATAATACATACAAACTTTCAAAGGTTTAAGATTGTGATGACCAATAAATGCATCATAATAGTCTTGTGAAAAGGGTCCATAAGGCACCATGTCAGGCAATTGTATTTATGATAGTGATAAGGATTTTTAAAGATCATGATTTAAGTTATAATGATCTCTGAAGCATCATGTAACATTAAAGATTGGAATAATGATGATAAAACTTTAGTTTTGCCATCACAGGAATAAACTGCATTTTTAAAATACATTGAGATAAAAATCATTGGTATTCATATGCAATAATATTTAGCAATATTACCATTTAATACATCTAAAATATATTGATTAATAATGATTGATTAAATCTAATGAATTTCTAAAGGTGTCAATGACTACATTTACATGGACATCAGTAATCAAATTACTTGCCTTAATCTGAATAAGACAATAATATGATTAAGGTGTTTACATGAGTGGCTTGTTGAATGTTCCTTTCATGATACCATTTACATGTTATAGCACATAGTTCGATTAATGTCATTGCATCACCACGCTATCCACATTTCCTCTGGAGTTTCATGTAATTTCAGGTGTTTCATTTTTAATTTGTTGACTTTAAATGCAGTTTGGCACTTTCACTTTCATTCAGGAACATTTCATGTTAACCCCTGTGACAAACAAGATATTGGTTGTAAGTATGAAGAGTGGAATTGCTACCGCACGTCAACTGGGAAAAAAAAACAACTCAGCATTTCGCGATGCAGGCGTCTGTGGTCCTTCACTGACTCGGTAGGTGAAGAGAATAGTGTCAAACAGCCGTGTGTGTATAGAATATCCTGTCGCAAAATGTGGCGAAAATCCTACACGAAGGTAATAGTTTGTTTGTTGTGTTTACATGTCTGTACTGCACTTTAATAATGCAATTAAAATCGTCATACTCCACATCTCTTAATTCCATTTCTGTTTAGATCGATTATGACCTTAATCAGATTCAATTAATCAAAAAGAGTATTGTCTTAATCGCATCAAAATCTGATTATTGGTGTCCATGAAAATGTACTCAATGAGTGTACATCTCTCAATTATGATTAATGATAACACAAATCAGTGAACTGCTTAACAAAATCCCTGATTTAAGAAATAGAAGCTCCAAAATTCGGACTTTCTTCCTTGCAATTGTGAGTTTCTCACAATTCAAAAGTTCATCTTTCGATTAAAATGATCACATCCTGCGATTATTTGTTTACATCTCGCAATTCTGAATTTTATGTCTCACAGTTTTAAGCTTTGTTTCCCTAATTCCAATTTTTTACATCATTCAATTCAATGATTTCCTTGCAGTTCCAGGTGCTATATCCCACAATTGTGATAAAAAACGGTAACACTTTACAATAACAGTACATGAATAATTATGTAATAAAATGTAAAGTAAACATTACATTATTATGAAGTAATGATGAGTTAATGTATGCGCAAATCATGAACTAACTTTAAATAAAACAAGAGTCATAAGAGTTCATGTGTGAATAACGGCGACCTTAATTGCTTGTTAATACATTGTTAATTAATGTATAGTTTAAGCTAAATGTGTAGAGTAAACTAGTGTAAAGTTTAAGCTAAATGAGCTATTCACAGCTCATGAGTTCATGTTGGTTTACATTAAACTTTACACTAGCGTAATCCACACGTTTAGCTATAATTATGTCATGACTTTACTTGAAGGGGCACATCACCATTAACTCCTCATGAACTCCTGTGTTTAAACTGTTCGTGTTGATGTTGACAACACACTTCTATTGTTATTCAGTGTAAACGCACTAGACGGACATCCATAAGGAGTTTATGAGTAGTCAAGAAGGGGTGATAATGATGATGTGCCCCTCCAAGTAAAGTCATGACATGATTATACATTAGCAGCTCATGAGTTCATAATGGTTAAATTAAGCATAAGATAATGTGGTCATTATTACATTAATTACCAAACAATCATGTACTAACGAGTAACTAAGGTAGCGGTTATTCACACATGAACTCATGTAGTTAAAGTTCATGATTAGCACATGCATTAACTCATCATTAGTCCATTATAAAGTAATGTTTAGTTTACATATTAACACATCAGGAGCTTAAGTTCACTTTTCATCCAGTCAAACCTCAAATAACCTTTCCCCCTCACTGAATATCTTCATTTACTGATGAATCTGTGACATTCCAGAAAAAAACAACAACACGTAAACAACAATACTTTAAAAGCAGCATGTTTATCCTTATGCATGTGTATAAGAGGAAGTGACAGCTGTGTGGCGCTGCTGCAGTGGTCACACAGCAGGGAGCAACACAACTCCATTCAGATGCTACAGGGAGCCCTGCGCCATTGTGCGGCTTCTCCACTGCAAACATTCCACATGCACACACATATACATCCCATCCGTCACATCATATCAGCAAATACACGCATTAAACACGCTGACTAGTGTCTTTCTGATGCTGAACTCAATCCGTTCCCAACTGCGCTGCACAACAGTTACCAACTTTGTGTTTTGGTTTTGATTGTATCCAGGTATTTCGGACAGTCTTTCATGAGCGTTTGACACATGGGTTAGTGGGGGTGGGTGAGTTTATATATGACCGTCCTCTCAGTAGGCCACGCTGAATACTGCCACAGAGGGGGGAAACTGGCCATCCATATTGGCTGCGTGAGTGTGTCTGAGGTTTTGTTTTGAGATTAAAGGGTTTTCACATTCCTCTGGCCTGGAGGTCAGAGGTCACCGTGTACACCAATGCTGCCTCCTGTGTGCAGGTTTAACCCCTTCTGTCCAAATGCAGAGAGGGAGAGAACTGCTAATTCAAGGTCACATGCACTGTCAAATATAAGCAGTGGGACAGAATTTTGGTCAATTACAGTCTACGGCCACGATCAAATTAGTTTGTCGGAGAGTTTATTTATGTTAGTCAACTATTGCGCCATCTATTTAGTCAGTCTAATCAAGGATTGTACCATCTACGAACAAGACAAGCACTTGCAAACTTCCATCACCACAATAGAACCTAAATCTATGAAATTTCAGCTGATTTGTGCAGAATGTACAAAACTTACAGTTGAAGTCAGAATTATTAGCCCCCCTTTGAATTTTTTTTCTTTTTTTTAATATTTCCCAAATTGTGTTTAACAGAGCAAAGATATTTTCACAGTATGTCTGATAATATTTTTTCTTCTGGAGAAAGTATTATTTGTTTTATTTTGGCTAGAATAAAAGCAGTTTTTCATTTTTTTAAATCCATTTTAAGGTCAAAATTATTAGCCCCTTTAAGCTATATATTTTTTTCGAAAAGCTACTGAACAAACCATTGTTATTCAATAACTTGCCTAATTACCCTAGTTAACCTAATTAACCTGGTTAAGCCTTTAAATGTCACTTTAAGCTGTATAGAAGTGTCTTGAAAAATATCTAGTCAAATATTATTTACTGTCATCATGGCAAAGGTAAAATTAATCAGTTATTAGACATGAGTTATTAAAACTATTATGTTTAGAAATGTGTTGAAAAAAATCTCTAAGATAAACAGAAATTGGGGGAAAAAAAATAAACAGGGGGGCTAATAAATCTGACTTTAACTGTAAATGTACAGTCCATTGATGTTGGTTTATTAAAAAGGGTTACAGTACATTTTTGAATCTTAAACTAAGGGCAATAAATCGTAATGAAAACTAAAGTTGCGATTTAGCAAACTCAGAACCTGTTAGAGGGAATTCTATGATCACAGTTCTTTGATCTGTAGTAAATCGCCTTCAAGACAGTTCTATGATCAGTAGTAAATCACAGTCAAGACCAAAGGGAGCTCACATTTACTCAAGAAACACAAGTTGCAGAATAAACAGATTATCTGTTTTCATTGACTCAAGTCAATGCAAGTTGAGCTTCTTACTGTACGTTCACGCGAGAGCGTCAAAGTAGCCCGAAGTTAATTTTCAATGGGAGCCTGTGGCGATAAGCGTCGAGGAGCAGTGTGACGTGTCTTTGGTGGTGTGGGCGTCGAGGAGAGTTGAAATCAAGCCAACTTTATGGTTATGAGCTATGACGTGGTTCGGCGGCGAGCAATCGGAATGTAGAAGTCCACCACTTGAGTGGAGTCCAAAGAACACAGCCACTGTGAACTTTGGTTCCGACCACAGTTGTTCCCAAGGGTTTGATTAATGCAGTCCAATTATTTGCAATGTTTTCTTACAGGAACATAAATTAAAAAAGGTACTGGTGAGTTACTGATGTGCATTAATGTTATATATTTTTTTTTTCCTTTAAAAAAGCAGGAATCTCATACGACAATACAAAATTGACAATACAATATTGCTTCTTCGGAATATTTTTTAGACATATGGACACATTGGATAACTAAGTGGAGCAAAGCCACAACACACACAACTTGATCTTCCATAGTTAAATGAATTTGACAATAGGTGTGCAACGTCTTCACACAAGAAAGCATGTTTTATGCGGATAATAACTGATATGATAATGCTGCAACAGCCCCTTTAAATACAGGATCAATGTAGTGAATTTTGACGCTCTCGCCGCCGGAGCTGAAGGCAGACAGCATTGTTGCCAGGGCGGCCAGAGCAACCTTTGACGCTCTCGCCGATTTCGGTGTGAACGCACAGTTAGTCATATCGATACATGTGTGGACATACAGTGGAACAAAATGTCGTATCTCGCAAGACGACAGCGCTACATAATTAATTATAATCATAAATATGAACACAACGCTAGATGTAAGAGCTATTTTAAACCAATACATATCTGACATACTGGAGCGATAATCTAACTACACTAGCTACTAACTGTACATATACTATACATACTTAACTATACACATATCCTAAGACTGACTACAAGTACTTGTAAATAAACATTGTTTTCCATATTGAGTTCTTGTAAGATGGAGTTTAAGTAAAGTGTCCAATGCAGATAGAGAGAAAAGTGTTTCTACAGGTGGTTTGTCAAGCCCACTCACCTGTGTGAAGCACACTCAGAAATGTTTTTTATAGTGATATTGTGGATATCTGAGTGTTCCGAATCATTTCCTATTTCCCATATATTCCTATTTTCATTTCCTATCATTGTGATTAATAAACATGACTATGAAATCACAGAAGAAATTATTTCAATCACTCAACTGAAGTTATGAAGTGATTTTGGAGTAAAAATCTGCTTTAAATGTGGTTCAGAATCTACGGTCATTATTGTAGAAAATTTATTTTTCATTCATGATTTAGTCATCTGCGATTATGAATGTGATTTTACATAGTTTGTCAGTAAACATCTGAAAGGACATTCTGGAGACTTACTAAAACCAGCTTTGCTGACAAAGTACACAAGAAAATTGTCTTTGATTAATCATGCAGACTTAAAATGTCATTAACTGCCCTTTATTACTTATTTAAAGTTTATGTCTCGCAATTCTGACTTTTACATCTCACAGTTTTGAGCTTTGTTGTACAAAAAACATTTCCAAATTTTGTGTCATACAATGTTTTCCATGCAATTCCAGGTTCTACATCACACAACTCTAAATAAAAAAAAAATAAACAGGGGTAATACTTAACAGGCTTATTACTTATTTAAAATCAAATTTCTATCCACTACAATGCAACCAGGAACAAATAAGTCTATTAAAAAGAGTGTCTGTTTTCTAATTGATATTTGTATTGGAAGAAATGTATAGGGCCACTAGAGAGACCAGATTTATGTTACCAGTATATATTCAAAATCCAGCAGTTCATTTTTATTTCTCAAGGTGGCATGTCAGAAGTGGCTCAAATAACTTTGGATTTAGAAATGCATTAGTAAATAAAATAAGTAAATATTAACTTTTTAGTGGACATCTATTTTCAATCTTCATGGTAAAAATGTATCATGATATTCAAGATTTCTAGCTAAGAAAATAAATACAATTGTATACATAACAAAAACACACTTAAACAAAATATGAAAAACATCAGAAAAAAACCCATCAGATTTTAAATCATACTTGCTTTCTTGTGTTCATTCCACTTAAAATTTAACTTTTCGAACACTCAAATCACTGAAACACAATACTGAAATAAATAATATCATGAAAAGATTCTTTTCAATCACATCCACAGTACAACTTTTAAACGTTTTAAAAATGAACATACGATGATAGCTGGCAGATTTGTTTGCATGATAACCGTTCTATCTATATTTTGACTTTAGAACTAAGAAAACCACTTGTTGCAGAATCATAACATTCATTTAAACTAAACTTTTTAACAGAGACTCCAGCAATATACATTATAATACTGATAAAAATGAAGAGGACATTACCTCCAAATATAATATACCTTCAAATTAAAAAAGATCATATAATAATAAATAATAATGAAAGATCAAATAAAATGCTTTTCTGAACTACATTACACACAAAGATGATTACAGCAGAAATTAGTGCTGCCAACTGCATCATGCAGCCAACGATAAAAATGCAAATGTTTGCAAAAA
>NC_079457.1:37139210-37216710 GCF_903798145.1 Danio aesculapii
CAGACAATACAACAAACATTATTTAATGTGTTCCTTGTGATTTTCATATTCCAATTTTGGTTTTTACAACACATTTAAAAAAAGTTGGAACAATAAAGCATTTACCACTTTGTAATAATGCCATTCCTTTTACAACACTTAAAAGACGTTCAGGGAATGTAGACACCAAGTGATGAAGTGTGTTTCAGATGTAATTTTGTCCCATTCCATGCAAACAAGTCTTAAGTTGGGCAACAATAGTCTTTGCTGTTGCATTTTGTGCTTAAAAAAATGCACCACACACTCTCTATTGGAGACAGGTCGGGACTTAACCATTTGTAATAACTTTGTATATGTATATAACTTTGTAATGTGTGCAGAATGTGGTTTGCACTGTCTTGCTGAAATATGCATGGGTGTCCCTGGAAAATAAGGCAGCATATTTTTTATCCAAAATCTCTATCTACTTTTTAGCATTAATGGTGCCATCACAGAAGTGCAAGCTACCTTTGCCGAGGGCACTGACATAATCCTAAAGGACTAGACCTTTTTTGGATGCTGCTTTTGTACCAAATTTCAATCACCTGTTGACATCACCTGTTTCAAATTTCATCATTATTTAACTAATTTACCTGATTAATAGCCCTAAATTGCTCCTGTCATTTTTTTGGGAATGTGTTGCAGGTCTGAATGACAGGAAAAGATGTATATTTACAAAAGAAGGAGTTGACCAGACAAAACATGAAATATTTTGTGTTCATATTGTCTGCAATACAATATAAGTCAATGAATTTGTGTAGTAAATTTGGAAATCCCTACTTTCTTTTATATTTGCGTTTTCCATACTGTCCCAACTTTTTCTGATTTGGAGTTGTAATATAATATAATAATGCTACTTTCAAGTGCACTTCAGCCTTGTGCTTGTGCAGCATTCATAGTGTTTACTGTGGCGGCAGGTTTCACTTCCTCTAGCAGTGTCCGTTTGGATTATACAGAAATGTTCGTGGGGTCGCAAAGAGCGGAAAGCTGCCCTCCCTTCATACCCCACTGACACAGAGCCAGAGCTCAGCCAAACCCTCAACAGACCCTGCACTGCACTGGGCCAGGCCTCCAGCACGGGATGTGGCCACAATCTGCAGCGTCTCCACATGAAACACATCCAGAAACGCAGGGAAACACAGCTAAACTTAGCCCCGCTGCGGTTGACCGTTACAGCAGGCCAGCTCACCTCATCTGCCTCGTGCTCAGCTCATTATAACAGACCTGATTGGTGCTTTTTTGCTCTTCACAATGGCAAAGGGAAGTGGTAAAGTGTATGTGAGATTCTTTTGAAGAACGTCACAGGAGGCATGAGGAGGAGTAGCAACAAAGATGAGAAAAAAATATTTAACATA
Source organism: Danio aesculapii (assembly GCF_903798145.1). Classification (NCBI taxonomy): domain Eukaryota; kingdom Metazoa; phylum Chordata; class Actinopteri; order Cypriniformes; family Danionidae; genus Danio; species Danio aesculapii. The sequence goes on from NC_079457.1 coordinate 37,140,584, forward strand.
CAATAAAGGCACAATGGAAGTAGGTCATATGAGCATACTTTAGGGTTTTGTAGAGCTGCAGGCGAAGAAACAACAAGTTGATTAGAATTTGCACGACTTCATTTGCAATATGCTGGTAAAAATTCTGCCCATAAAAAAATATTAAATCTAGACTTATTATAGTAATAATAATAAGATAAAACCTACAATCAGTCTGTGTAACGATTTATTAGAGTAGCGTGTGCGTGACGGTTTTGCATTTATGAGCTTTTTTACAAAGATACGTCATAGTAAATACTTTAAATAGGAGTGGAAGAACTATGACATCAATTTGTATGCAAAAACCTGAAAGCAAGTTAGCATTTTAGCAGTTCCAGTTCCCTCGTCCCAAAGTCAATGAGTTTTTTTAATGGAATTTTGGTTAAATTGCTTAAATAAGGTTTGTGGCTGACACAAACTCAACATACTTTTACGTTTTATTCTACATCATAAAACACATCAGTAACATCACTTGTTTTTAATCGGTTACGCTTCTTTAAAAAGACTGTTGCTATCAAGTTGCTAAATGGGACTACAGGCGGTGTCGGAGACATTATACGTCATCGAGCTGAACTGGTCTGGAACGCAGCATGCTTGGATTCTGTCTGTGATTTAAGTATTTTCATGAAAAGTATTTTATAGTTTATAGTATTTTTCTAATTGGGAACTCATATTGTGTGTAGATAATCCCTTCACTTGTAAAGACTGTCAAGACAGATTAATTTGTTGATCATTTATTTTAATTAAACAATATTATGGAGATACTGCTTACCTGTGCAGCCTTTCTGTTTCCTGCTCTCTGTAATGCAAATGTGTAAATAAATGTGTAAAAAATACATACGTTAACTGTCATTTTAACGTGATCAATTGATTTTTTTGTCGTTTTTTTTTCTTCATCTGAACACATTTAACTCAGTCATAACTGCAGTATTTACATTCCTCCTTAAAATGTATAGCATATGTGACTTTATGGACTGCTTTTTGTTGTACTTCGTGACAAAAAAAAAGGATATTGAATGCTGTTCTCCATCCATGATGGAACTTGCAGGCACAAATAGACTTGTCCCTCGTTTCTGTCATCTGTTACTAAGTTAAGCAGGCTTTATGCACGCGATACACTTATTTAAATATGTCTTATGATAATACTATGTAGGCACATTTATAAGTACAGTTTTAAAACTTTTAAAACAACCATAAAGCAAAACAAATGTTTTTCCCATGTACAAAAATACTTTCCAAAAGGCACGTAGGTCTAAATTGATGTGTTTTTTGCATATTTATTTGTTTATAAAATATAGCGTAGATTATAATATAATAAACTGAGAGAGTAAATTTTTGTCATGGACCATAAAAATAAGCTTGAAAAGTTATCTGTAGCAGGGTGGTGCTGACGTCACAAGCGAGCGCCGCGAAGGCACTTTAGTCCATTTATAGCCTAATATTAGCTTTTCAGTTCTTGGGTTTCCATTTAAGATTCAAAAGTGCTAAAAGTTGTATTTTCGTGTGAGGATTATCCGGTTAGACAAAATGTGTAAGTGTAATGAACTGTGTTTGAACACAGAGCTTATCATTTGCAATCTTTGAAAAGCCTATGGGAAAATCTTATAGGGATTTTATTGAGGGAACCAATTTAATGCTAACAGCCGATTAGCCTACAAGGTGACGTCATAATTCCTCCACTCTATTCACTTCATAACACCAGTCGAATGTTTGAAATTACACACATGGTTTCATATCACAGAATATAAAAAAATGACAATTTGTTATAGTATTCAACACAACTATAATGGCTAGGTCAATTAGCATTGCTTAATTAATATACTTTATGCTTATAAAATATCCAGGATGGCTTGAAGAACAGGAATAATCCAGATATTGCCACAAACGTGTGTTTATTGTGTTCATGTGCGATCCATTTCCATAATCCTCTTCGCAGTAGCGATAGCTGATGTACTTTCTTCAGTAATCTACATGTGGAGTTTATGTGCGAGTGCGCCCTCTAGAGTCTAGTGTGATCACATGCTTTCAGATGTCTTGAACTCAATTCCTGGGATCCACTTATTTCCAATCTGCTTGTGCATTTTATGATCCTGGAAAGCTTGATTATCTGCGTCAGTGTGTTTGATTATAATTGACCTCTTCTGAATAGTACGCATCCAGAAGTAGGATTGTGTTATGATCACCAGCGATCTAGCGGCTGCTGATCATTAGTGAACATGCAGTTTGCTAAAGAACTACAAATCCGCCGGTATATGGACTACAAGTTCCGTCATGCACCTCGCACACAGCTGTTTCTGTTTCAGTTTGATTACACGCACAAACAAAATGCCGGAGGATCATTATGGACTGATTACGGGAACTTTAAATACAGCACACACACACACATCATGGCTGAGTCTTGTTTATCTGTTACTGTGAAGATTACAACATGTTTCTCTTGCCTTCCCTTACCTTCCCTTGTCTTGCCGTGTTTTGACCCTAGCCTTTTTTTGTTTTCATTGTCTGCTGTCGCCTGTACTGACCATTCGCCTGTGTATTGCCCATATATATCTGTTTGTTCCTGTGTTGACTGTTGCTTGCCTGACCATTCTCCTAATAAACCCTGCATTTGGATCCTTAACTATGTTGTCAGCGTCCCCTTCACATGACAGATCAAAGACCTCTGCTCTATTAATCTCTGCCTAAAAATATAAGATGAATATAATATAAAAAGAAAAAAAATATGAGAATGAATACTTTTCTCTAAAGATGTATACAGGACTGTTGTCTCTCAGATACCTATGAAGTGTATCGTCATTAATATCCTAATATTACAATAAATACCAGAAAATATTGTGATATGTTTCAAGTTCATATCACCTATCCCTAACCATCAGGATATAGACTACTTTTGTCTAAATATATATTTTTAGCTTAAACTATAGTGATTGGTGATTCATTAAACAGCACATTGAGATTCCCAAAAACCAATAAGCAAGATAAGCGGCTGCTAAGGGCCCCAGGAAATCCGAGGGCCCCCCAAAAAATACCTACAAGTATAAACTATACCTATAAATTATATATAACGTCATTTTCTATTATATTTTGTATGAGGAGTATCTAAAAAAATAAAAGTGTAATGTTCATTACATCTGCACAGATGTATCCCCCATCCTCAATCATGGAGAAGTCCAGCAGTCCAATTAGGAAAAGATTTAGTTTTAAAAACTAAATATTTTATATTTAATTTTTAGTTGTGAATTAATTTTAAGAAAACAAATCATTTAAAAAGTTTTACAAGATGCTTTACATATTATTATGCATTAAGACAAAATGTAGAAAATGACTGATTGAGTGATGTAAAAAAAAACAACTGCTAAATAAATCAAGTAAAAAAAATGTAAGTACAAAAGGTGCAATTTATACATTTTGGACCCCATGGCTGGAATTGCTTAGAGCCCCCAAATCACTAAATCTGCCCCTGCGGAGCCATGGGTATTCATTTTGTTTTGCCTGTATGTTTGTTTGACTAAATGTTCACTTGGATTTTATGAATCACCAGTGAATTCCCCCTAAAACCTTCTTTATTGTTCTGCTGAATTAAAAAAATGACCTACATCTTGAAAAAAAGACAGTAAATTAACAAATTAAAATTTTTAATTTAAGAACATAAAATCAAAATGGTCTAAATTCTCAGAATGTATTTTGACACCTTTTAAACTGTTTTTTTTTTTTTTGAAGAAGAAGAAGAAGAAGAACTTGATTGACTTTGATTACAGTATTATTTTTCATAAAAGTTCAGAAGTCTTATAGTTATCCCCAGTAAATCATTGGTATTTCTATAAGGTCATATAAGGGTTAATAATATGCATATTTATTTCTGGTATCTCTTCAAAGTTTTCTTTATTGCATTAAAAAGCAAAGCGTTTCACTACACTATGCTACATAATACATATCCTACCAGTTAAAAGTTAAAGGGAATTTAAAATACCTTCAGTAACATTTTAGTTGAAGTACCAAATCTCACTGCTAACAAGTGACGTACAGGGCTGTGCAATTAATCGAAACTGAATCGCAATCGCGATTTAAAAAGTTGAGATTATTTAATCGCAAAAGGCTGCAATATTAAATATATAAATGCATTATTTAATTTCCCCCGCTCAGAACAAATGCATGACTGCTGTCTGTGTGTTATAGTCTTACTAGCCAATGGAGTGAGCTCACTTTCGTTCTGCCCAATCAGAATTGCACAACCGAACTATGCGGAACTATACGCCCACAATAAAAAACAAACAGATGAGTGGGATGATGGCATTTGCCACTTCAGAAGCATATAAAAATTGTTGCCACAGCACGAGGAAATACAACAACCAGCACCTAAAATAGCACCACAGGCGGCTATATGAGGAGTGTCTTGCTAAAAAGTTAACTGAAAGTATTGCTAGTGACACTCAATAGTAGCCATTAACAGCAATGTACAATTTCAGAGTTTTTTTCAGCCATGTTAATTAGCTGAGTGTTCTGTATTTTTATAATAAGAAGAATTATTATTATTACTATTGTTTTATAATAAGCTACACTATCTTCCTAACTTGAACTTGATTAAAGAAAGGTAAAGTCATTTTATTTGTGCTTACTCTTTGCTCTAGAGAAAAAAAAGTGTTTCATTTCTGAATATTTAAAACAAATTTGAATAAAAGTTGGAGTTATTTAAAAGCTTTTCAGTTCCTTTTTTTAACTAACACTCACTGCATTTTAGCAGCAAGAAGCTACGATACAGATTATTAAGCTGATGCTTGACTACAAAATTAAATCGCACATCAAATCGAAATCGCAATATCTGTTAAAAAAAAAAAAAAACAGTCCTGGCTTATTACCTGTACTTTATAAGTTTATTAGTACTTATGAAGCACATATTCTGCATGATCTTATTCTACATCCCTAATATTACCCAATACCCAAAGCTTACTTCCTACATTCATAACTATTAATAAGCAGCAAATTTAGAGTTTGAGGCAAAAGTCACACTTAATAGTTGGTTAATAATGAGAATTGTACCTTAAAATGAAGTGTGACCAAATCTTCTTACCAAAGCTGCTATTTTCACATGATCTTTTAAAAATCAATCCAATGCACCTACGTTTGTTTGTTTTTGCTTCATTTTTTGTGATCCATAATATATTTTTTCATGATTTTAATGGCAAATAAATGCATCTTTGCTGAATGAAAGTATTAATTGAATGGTAGTGTACTTTGCGTGCAAAACACATAAAAAATAATAAATAAAATAAAACAAAACTACACACAGCCACTTCTAAACATGCCTGCCAAACAAACTTCAACCTCTTGTACAGTCAAATCTAAAAATTACAGGTGACAACTCAAAAAAAGTCAAAAAATAAACAAGGCATCATCAGACGCTGCAAAATTACATAGGAAAAGACATAAACCCAAGAAAGTAAACAAACAGACACAATGATGATTGGTTGCAGAAATCCGCCACATCTCAGGACTAACTCGAAAGCACCAAAAGATGCCACAACAGCTTCATCTATGATGCCAAAAGTAACACATGGCACAGCTATCTTGCTTTGGCTCACTCCCTTCATGTGCCATTTCTATAGGTAAAGTGGGTGCATGTGTACTTTTACAAAAAATAAACAGCCTAAAGCTCTCTTGAGGTGAGCGTGCCAATAAACAGTTCATCCCAAGAATGTCCTAATAATACAACACTCAAAGTCATGATAGATTGTGAATGAAGCTATAATTACTGTAAATGGCTGTTAGATGTTATCAATTCCTGTCTGTAGATTTCAATTACAATACATATAGTTAAAGACTGAATTATTAGCCCTGCAGTGAATCATTCACAGATGAATCACTGGTGAATCACAGTGGCCCAATGGGCACCACTGTCGCCTCACAGCAAGAAGGTTGCTGGTTCGAGTCACGACTGGGTCAGTTGGCATTTCTGTGTGGAGTATGCATGTTCTCCTCATGTTAGTGTGGGCTTCCTCTGGGTCCTCTGGTTTCCCCCACAATCAAAAGACATGCGCTATAGGTGAATTGAAGCTAAAATGGCTGTAGTGTATGAGTGTGAATGCAAGTGTGTATGAGTGTTTCCCAGTACTGGGTTGCAGCCGGAAGGGCATCCATGACGTAAAACATATGCTGGAATAGATGGCAGCTAATTCCACTCTGGTGACCCCTGATGAATAAAGGGACTAAGCCGAAGGAAAATGAATGAATGAATAAATAATTCCCAAGTCCTGTTTAAATGAGAGATTATTGTATGATTTTTTAACATATTAGTTTTAACTTCTTATAACTGAATTATTTTGTCTTTGGTCATTTTGACAGTAAATACTTTTTACCAGTAATGTTGCCAGCTTAAACTGCAATTTAAAGGCTTAACTAGGTTAGTTAAGTTGAGTAGGCAAGTTAGATTAATTAGGAATGAACAACAGTTGTTTGATAGCCGACCAAAAAGTTATAACATTAGATATTAATAATAGTCGATTTTTATTTATTTATTTATAAATATATATTTTACTCCAGCCAAACTAAAAGAAACAAGACTTGTATAAATCTAGAGAAATAAAGTAGGAAATACTGTGGAAAATTTTTGTTGCACTAAATTTTACAGAAGGCCTAATAATTTTGTCTTCAACTGTATTTTTAGCATCTTGAACTGAGCCATAAAACTTCACTGTAGCAGCCTTTGAATACACCAAAATTAAGTTTTATTTAGCTCTGTATTTATACAGAAGGATTTTTTACGACATAATTTGCCTGATCATTTATACCATGTGTGTCTTTCTGGCTGCAGTATTTTCTGAATCACTGAGAGATGAAATCCTCTCTGTAAAAAACTTTTGTAAAAGTATTATAAATGTTTTATACATGTAAAAAAAACACATATAGTTGAAGTTAGAACTATTAGCACTTCTGTAAAAAAAAAAAAAAAAAAAAAAAATATATAAATATATAAATATATATATATATATATATATATATATATATATATATATATATATATATATATATATATATATATATATATATATATATATATATATATATATATATATATATATATATATATATATATATATATCACCAGCACGGACCAGGCCACACTAGCTAGACTTTATTGTAGGGATGTGGGGATGGTAAGGGAACAGTAGGAAGAATGGGAAGGGAAGAAAGAGGATGAACAGTGAATAGGTAGGTAGGTTGATCGGGGGTCCTACGTTGATGCCCAGAGACTCAGAGTGGGGGTCTCTGTAATGTTTTGGTAGAGTGACTGGATGCCCCCAATTTAACCTAGGAGGGAAGAGAGGGTTATAGGATTGCTAATGGGAAGCAAGGAAATAGAGGAAGGGAGGGTGGGTTTAAGAGAATGAGAAGAACAGTTTTAGAGGGCTGGTCTGCCAGGGAGTAGGTGATTGATTGAGACAAAGTATTAAAAAGTTTGTTAACAAATATTAAATATTTCAGACAATGTTCAGATTTTTGTGCTAGAAATGCACAAATATGAGGATATTTAATTACATATTTCCACAATATTCCATATTTATATAACAAATCAACACTATTAAAAAATATGTTAATTATTAGTTTGGGTATTGTGATTCACAGGTGTTTTCTGTTTATTTACTATTCTGAACAGTAATAAACTCTGAAGTTTATTGTATAAAAATATACAGTATTGCATAGTACAATATTTTGTGTAAGATATCATAAATAACTGTCCTGGCCAAATTCCCTCTATCGGCCCTTCCCCATCATGGCATTCCAATCATCCCCATTCACCGAACTGGCTCTATCACTGTCTCTTAACTCCACCTAAAGCTGGTGTGTGGTGAGCGCACCATTGTCCTGTGGTTGCCACCGCACCATCCAAGTGGATGCTGCACACTCTGCTGGTGGAGTGAAGAGATCCCCGCCCCCACACCCTCATGATTGTGAAGCGCTTTGACGATACACGCTAAACTCGATACACGCTAAATGTGCTACATAAATACACATTACTTACTTACTACAAAGAAATAAGTCAAAAAAGTACCACATCTTTTGTACCACAATTCACAACACCACCACAGACAATATATCACTTCAAAAGTCACTTTTTCAAACTCAAAAGCTGTTGGAGGAAAGTCCAATGTCCCGTAATGCTATTCGAAAGCATAAATACAATAAAAAAATACAGAAAACTGCTAATTTACAGATTTTTTCTTGTGCAGGTTTGGTGGTACATTTCAGTTCATGTTTTTACCCTATTCTCCTGCAGTGTATTGCTGACGTTATTCATCAAAATGTACAGCAACCCTTCAGTTAGAACAGTAGGACAACACTAGAAGGTTAAACAAAAAGTGGGTCAAACCAAATTAATAATTGGTGATGAGCAGTGATGCACAATAAATGAGCAAAGTGTATCATTATTGCACACTTTAGCACAACTAAAACTATCCATGTTGTTATTCAGGACAAACACATTCAAAAATATCAGCAGGAGTCAGCAATAAACACTTCAGTTCGGTTGTTGTATATCACAAACCTGTCAGTGAATAAACAGCATAGAGTAAACTGTAAATCTCAGTTTTCTCATTCACCAATTTTTCACAATGAAAAAAACCCCTAAAACCTCAATATACTCGTAACATGAAGACATCTGGCCAACACACGGAGCCCACTTAAGCATGCTGGAGAAAAGGAGGGAAAAGAAAATGAACAGGCTTCACAAACAAAGGCCAATTAAAGCGGGTTCCCTCCCTAATCTAATTTGCGGCCGCACAATGACAGAGCAAACATGCTGATGTTAAATTGAAGGGGTGTTTTGCTTTCTCTCTGATTCTGGCTATCAGAAGCTGCAAGCGCTGTATAACAGGAAAAAGGCATGTGCGGCGATTCAAACATCACTGCCAGATGCCTTTCTGATTTCCTCAGGGATTCCCCTTCTGAGGGCTGAAAACACAACTCTAAGACGGGATGAGATACAGACGCGTGGAAGCGTTTTTTTATACACAGAATAATACAAAAACAAAAAGATGACTGCAACTTTCCCACAGTGCATACTGTCATTATTAAATTTCTCTTCTGAGATTTGTGAGTAATAATTGTTTAGAATTATAGTGATTTTATGATCTGTACATTTTAGAACAAAATTACATTATCTAAACTCAGAATTCTGTTCATTTTTCACTTTTCTACATTTGTTTCTCGCAATTGTGAGGTTGATGCTGATTTAGAAATTATTACGTTACAGTTGAGAGTTTTCTTCACAGAGTTTTGTGTTATTATGACTTAATAAACTAAAGAAAAAAGTACTCTCTCGTAATTCTTTTCAACTCAAATCTCTCATTTTTCTAGTTGAAAGTTTCACAACTCTGACATTTCTTTTCAGAATTGAGTCATGAACATGAACATGCTATCTGGAGACTATGAATTGACAATTCAGAACCAAGAAAAAGTCAATTGTGAGATAAAATCTGAGATAAAATCTTTCCTTGCAATTCCCATTTTTAAATCTGAGAATTCTTCACTTTTTTTCTTAAATATGTAGCAGTTTTATTGTGATCCTTATCTATAAATTTGACGCATAATCTAGTTCTACCAAATTTACATTTACAGTACTTAACTTGCAGTCATGAGGAAAAAATAAAAGTTTGAATTGTAACAAACAGAATTGTGAGATGTGTAAAACAAAGAAAATCATAATAGTCAGGGGTTTAGACACAAATTTTAGTACACTGTAAAACAAAATCTGTTATTTTACGTTTATTTTTCCAGCTGCTGGGATGAAATTCTTCGAAATTATTGAAAGGCCGTCTTTTCCACAGCCTGTTAAATGCAATGTTTTGTGTGGTTTGCATTTGAATAATAAATATGCTTCTTCTGAGAGATAATCGAGATGATATTTTCAGTGATTAATCTAAATTCCGCTCTGTATTCAGACAAAACAAGTGCATTTCTTCCAGAGAGGACAGCAAGTGCTTTTTTTATTTGGAGTATCTATGACACTGCTCTGACAATGTTGCAATTACTAAATTAAATTACAAATAAATTATTATTAATTTACATTATTATATTGTCAGTGTCTCCCACTAATAGGTCTGTCACAATAAACGATATATAGACTTAACGTGTGACTTACCACATGGGCATGACCTCAATAATTTTGGTGATGCAATCTATATCGGCCATATAAAAAAAAACTATTGATTTTAGCTGATTGTGCAACATCTCTATCTCTATTGGAGGAGTCAGTATGGTTAAAAACATTATAGTATTTACTATAAATTACTTTAGTCTAATTTCATGTAGGCGCCTGACAACTGAAAATAAATCTGGTTGCAGATATCGCAGCCTCTGTTAATTTTTTACCTTGCACTTTTTTGTTAACATTTATTATTATTATTTTTTTAGGATATACATATTCACATTCTGATTATAATGCCTAATTATTAAATTGTTAAAATGACTATAATTAAATATTATTAAGAATAAAATATTATGCGTTCTTTGAAAGAGTGTACTTGTGATGATATTATACTGGGCATTATAAATGAGTACCACAAAATGGTCTTAAAATGACAATAATTTCATTTATAAAATTATATATATGCAATATATTTTGGTGCAATATATCGACATATATACAACAAAATAATAGATATCATGACAGGCCTACCCACTAATACTTGTGTTAAAACAACTGAAAATTCTGAATTTTTCTCAGTTTTATATCTCACAATTCTGAGTTTGTTACAATTCAGACTTGTCTTATTTTATCATGGTTGCAAGATAAAAACTGTTGAAAGAGTCTAGAGCGGAACTGTAAAATGTGGACTTTTAGAAAATCTCAAATTGAGATCTCAATTGCAACAAACTTTAAATAACATTTTTAAAAATATATATTTTTTTAATTTTTCAGAATTCAGATCTTGCATACCTGATTGAATTTATTTAAACTTTGAGTTCAGCAAGATATTGCATTATAACATATTTTATTTTAGAAAGGGACAGTAAAGACTTTAATAATGTAACAAAGTGTACATTTTTCAAAGAAACAGTGAAAAACAGCCAGATGCAACATAAATTCAGAATTCCAACTTCATCTTTTAAAAAAATATATTATCTTAGAATTACATGTTGTGACATTTAGAACTTTTTGCCGTTGTAAGAAATAAACTCAAATAGGCTATATACAATATACACTCAAAGCTTTATACTTTGCAGTTCTGAGTTTGCATCATCAAGCTAATATCTTCTGATTTTCACAATTTGGACTTTTTCTCGAATGGTAAGGAAAAAAATAGTTAGAAAAAGCTGACAATAACACGATCAGTCACTTACAGAAACACATCTGAACTTCTTTTCAGAAGTCTCTAATCAACCAAGTGTAGATTGCATTTTAATGACTAGGAAATAGCCGCCTCTAGATTTTCTCCTTTAATTCTAGTTTAGACACCATCAGCAACAATCAAATAAACAAGTTCAGCTTTGCTCTTGCAATCTTGACTTTATACATTGAGTATGTCCGACCAGTTCATCAGAAATATGAAATAAAGTAAGAACTGCTAGCAAATAGAAACAATTCTGTATCGTCCTGTAGCAGAAACATACTTCCATACACTGAGGTTTTTTATCCAAATATATAAAATAATTCTAGAAAAAACAAGGTTGCAGAAGCAATCGCCTGCCAGAGAGGCAGCTTAAAGATGATTTCCGACCCTTTATGTAGCTCTTCTAGTGCACACATGGGGTTTTCATTGAAGGCTGATGTTGATGCTTGTGTGAATGGTGTGTGTGTGTTGAGGTGAGTCAGGGGAAACCCCTTCTGGCAGGGAGTCCTGGTGGTGACACAGAGCTCCAGAACAGCAGGCATCCTGCCAGACGGCACTGTGCCAACTCTCTCTGTCTCTCTCTCTCTCCCTCACTCACTCGCTCACTCTCCCCATTCCCTACCGCATCCCTCAGACATTTCTCTCTATTAGACGATTTACCGTCTCAGTTTTATCTCTCAATCATGCTGTTTTTCCTTCACTCCAAAAGTGCTTCTGCGTTCTTACTCATTCACTTCCTAAAATTACTCAAAACTGTTTCACACACGCTCCAAAATTAACTTGGGTGGGTGAGCTGAGAACTGTGGCTTGCCTTATTTTTATTTTGACTTTTTGTCTTCCCCTTTTATTTTTGTGACAAACTCATGGTAAATCTGTACCAGCAAAGAAACTTGAAAAATATGAACAAAAAATCAAAACAAAATTGAACTTTTGTTCCTGATTTTTATTTATTTTTTGATAATGATGATGATGATGATGAACATGATATGTTCATACATGTTGCAATTCAGAAATTTCTTCTCATAATTGAAAGTTATGGTGTTACAGAAAACGTTTTTTTGACGTTTTAAGATAAATCAAAGTAGTGCGTTTAAAACTGCAAAATGTAAATTTAGAATTTAAAATTTCAACAATCTTGCAGTTCTGAGAGAATTTATTTAAACTTTGGGTTTACCAAGATATTGCATTATGATTTATTATATTTTCAAAATGACAGTAAATCCAACAAAGGCCTCCAACATTTTAACTGTTCAGACAACTCCTGAATGAAACAATGCTCTCGGGAACAATATACATACTACTTAAGAACCAAAGGAGATGTCTTTCAAAAAATATGGATGCCTCTAATGCAGTGTTTCCCAACCCTGTTCCTGGAGGCACACCAACAGTACATATTTTGGATGTCTCCCTTTTCTGACCCATTAACTTCAGGTGTTGGAGTCTCTGCTGATGTTATGATAAGTTGATTCAGGTGTGTTTGATTAGGGAGAGGTTGAAAATGTGTACTGTTGGTGTGCCTTCAGGAATAGGGTTGGGAAACACTGCTCTAATGAACCTCTGACGCCTAGATGTATTTTCATGATGACTTTACTCAATCACTGCAGAACTTTATTTGTCTATTTTTGTATTCTGTTTATATGTTTATTTATTTTTATCACTTTTGCTGCTATACTTGTGTCTACTGAAATCCTTGTCTTTGTCCTTTTTTTGTTTTTGTTTGTATGTTCATTAAAACCAATAAACAAAGAATTTTGAAAAAATGACAGTAAAGACATTAACATTATTACAAAATGTACATTTTGAAAAAAATATGTTATTGTATATGATTCCTGACAAAAAGGATCAAATTTCCACAACAAAAATGTTAAAGAAAACAACATTAAGACATTTTCAATATTAGTAATGTTTGTCTAGTTAAGTAAAGTTACGTTAAGTAAAGTTACTGTATTTATTTACTAACATGAAGTAAGAATAAACAATGTGTACAACATTACAACATTAATATATTTCAAAAGGTCCAAACTTGTGCTTGTTAACATTAGTTAATACACTAACAAAACTAACGAATGTCTTTTTGCATTAATGTTAACAAAGAATAATTAAGTGAAGTTTATTTATAAACTAATCTTAAGAGGATCATGAGCTTATGATTGATCACGGCTGGTCCCGCATTAGCTATCGCATGATTCACCAATCAGATGGTTCCTTACTCACTATAAAGAAACAGTTTCTTACTTCAGTTATATTAACCTTGAAGAATCCCCCCTTCCACCCCTACTCCTCCTCCTTTTTCTTTAATAGGGCAGCATAGCAAGAAAGTCACTGATTCAAGTCCTTAACAGGCCAGCGGACATTTCTGTGCAAAGTTTACATGTTCTCCCTGGGCTCGTGTGGGTTTTTACCTGGGTTCTCCGGTTTCCTTGCACAGTCCAAAAACATGCGTCATTGGTAGGCATGGGGCGGAATAAGTTTCTGATGGTGTGATAATCATGGATAAAAATATCACGGTTTCACGATATCATGGCATTGTGATTGCTGCTCTATAATAAGTTATTTTTATGTCTGGGTAAAAAAATTAAATAAAAAAAAATAATGTTTTGCCCCATTTAACAAGATAGATTTAGGAATACATATACATAATAGGAAACATTTATAATATTTTGGAACATTCAGGCTAAATAAATCATTGACTTCTGCTCTCTTCATTAGTTTCAAAAACACATATTTCTTTACAACACATTCAAAAAACCCTTACATATACCTTAAGTGCGGTATAACAGAAAATGTTAGCGGTTCTAAAACCTTGACTTTTCCAAACCACGGTAAAATTTGCAAGCGGTTATCGCCCCATGCCTAGTCATATATCGACTAATCCAAATTGACACTATTGTCAAGCTTTTAATCAACAGTATATCTCTATACAGCAATCCTTAATTTAACACTAGCCGTAAATAAAAGGGGGGTTCTCAATACCTACCTGAGCTCAAACTCCCCTGTCGCCCTGCAAACATGAGGGAGCCATAGATCTTATGAGTTTAGGGCTCTCTTCCGGGACAGCATGCCAAACACTCTTGATAAGCAATCATCAGCTAAGTGTGAACTCTTGAATACTTCCATAAATGTACTGTTGATTGTTTGTCCTTGTTAGTAGTAAATACTTCAACTAACATTAACAAATGGAACCTTACTGTAAAGTGTTCCCTAAGAATTTGTTCTGAAGGATAAAGAATATTATATTAGCATGATTTTTGAAGGATCATGTGACACTGAAGACTGGAAAAATTAGCTTACGAATCACACAAATAAACTGTATTTTAAATGTATGTTCACATAGAAAACAGCTATTTTTTAAGATTATTGTTTTACATTTGTGATGTGTTACATTAAAAATAAGACAAGTAAATATGATTAAGTATACATTACAAATGCCAGTACAACTAAATAAAATACTCTGTAGCATTGCTTCAACTTTTAATCACAAACTCGTGCAAAGGTTTAATCACCTCTACATTGTTCTTTCTACTTTTACGAGTTGACAATAAAACTCACTCTAAGAAACGTTTGAACTTCTTTTCAAAAGTCTCTAATCAACCAAGTGGAGATTTATTTTAATGACAACCAAATTAGCGCAGTTTTTTTCAGACACAGTCGGCAACAAACAATCTCCAAGTTCAGCTTTGTCAGCACTGCTTAAAACAACAGTTATTGTCACGATGGCCCTTTGTTTACAGATATCGTTGATACTTGACAATAGAGCTCAGGCTTTCCATCAATAAGCTCCAATCCAATCTACCTCTGCCTCTTTTCCATCGGTATTTAGAGTGATGTTCAGTAAATGAGAGCTAAGGGAAGAGGAGGGAGAGAAAAGAGCCGAACTTGTAAAAAAAAAAAAAACATTCCTGCATAAACAGGCTCTGAAAATGGTCGCCAGGCAGAACACATTCCTCACATTTCTTTTTGAAACATGATCAGTTCTGTGTCTCACTCCATCAGAGACATGACAGACACTGAGGGGGGCAGAATGGTGTTTTTAAAGTGTACAATATTGGTCAAAAGTTTGCTTCCTCAATCCTCAGTGATTAGCAACACGACTACTGTCCTACATTGTGTACAGTTTTACTATATTAATATAAGAACAAACCCAATGGATAAGCTAGTTGATCAACCTCCATCACAAGTAAAACATGAGCAGGACTTTTATTAGTAGTGAAAGGATAATTCATCAAAAAATGAAAATTGTGTCATCATTTCCTCTCCTTGCACTTGTTTTAAACCTGTTTATTTTAAACCCAAATAAACTTATTTTGAAGAAAGCCGGAGACAAGTAACCACTGGCATGCATAGTATTTGTTTTCCCCTACTATGGTTTTCAGCTTCCCAGCAAGCACAGGATGTCAACGTGACGTCAGATTGACGTTGTACGCCAACATTGTGGGGACATTGCATTTTGTTTGGAAATGAAAATCGGGTTGATGTCAAAACCCAACGTCAGACCGACATCAATGTCCAACGTCCAACATAAAATCAACCAAATATCAGCGTCTAATGATGTTACAGCTTGATGTTGTGTGGACGTTACCACTATGACGTCTATCAGACGTTAGATTTTGATTGCCATACCTGACCAATAAATGTCAGTATTTGACATCAATATGACGTTGGTTTTGGATACTTTCCAACACAACCTAAAATCAACCAAATATCAACATTATTTGACGTCGTTATTGGATATCAAAATAACGTTGTACTTAGACGCTGACTAGACATTGAATTTAGGTCACCTGAAGTCACGACCTACATTTAACCTAATATTAATGTCTTATGATGTTATGTGCCTGCTGGGTTACTTTAAAAAAGGACTTCTTTTGTGTTTAACAGAAGAAAGAAACTCATAAAGATTTCGACCACTTGAGGGTGAGTAAACCATGAGTACATTTTTAAACTAACTATTCCAGTAAGTTTAGTGAATAAACAACCTATCACATGTTTCGATTGCATTTATGAACAGCATGCATGCCCAATCAGAAGAGTTTAGATTAGTTATCACTGAAAATGTTGGAGTTTTTAAAATCTTTTAAGAATATTTGATTACCCAAATCCATTATTCATGGGTAGGTGATGAAGACCATAAGCTTGCATTAGGCAGTTGTTTTTGCTGATCCACACAGATCAGTTATGGATTTCAAACTAAAATTGTTGACAACTCATTTTGCCAATTCAGAATGGCAGAAAAGATGGAGACAAATACTTTATTTAATATTTGCAGCTTTGTTGTTCTTTTATATTCACAAAGGCAGTGTTGATGTTGCAAACACAAACAGAAACTTGACAGTAACTTAACTGAATGTGCACGCTCTCATACACTCATCTAATGAATAAAGGTTAGTTTAGATTTTTTTGACTACTTTTTTTGTCTTTTTCAGCAACAATAATGCACTGTAGTTGGTGCCAATGGCGTAGTGGTTAGTGCGTCGACACATGCACTCCGGTGCTCACAGTGACCTGAGTTTAGTTCCTATCTCCTATCCCTATGCTGATCCTTCCCCTCTCTCTGCACCCCACGCTTTCTTGTCAATACTCTACTGTCCTATCCATTAAAGGAGAAAAACCCCAAAATATAATTATAATTAAAAAACAATAGTATGCTGTTCATTCATTATTTGAGTGGATCAGATCATCTGCATCCATAGTCACATTACTAGCACAGAAGACCTGTCAAGGGTTGTCCCAAATCACATACGTATGCACTATTTCAGTGGTCCCCAATCACCAGGCCACACAAGAAACCATTAATTATTCCCCTTTGAGCCTGAACAATCTTTTATTCTGAAAAATCTTTTGTTTTGAAAAAAATGACCGTATTCTCTTGCTTGCATCTCGGTCACATGAGCACCAAAATTTAACCCACAAGCTAGCAAATGAGTAAAAAGCAGACGTATTTGGCAAAAGTTCCAGTGAAGGACTCACGAACTGCCAAGGAATTGATCTGCAACCCATTTGTCAACCAAACAGCATCCTTTCTGTGTGCAAGTTTGTTATTTCCAATGGAAGCAAGCCGACTGCACATGCATATTGGGAGCGACGTGCACAAACAGCGCGACACGCCCATGCCTTCAAGGCGCACCCAGCTAAAAACATCTTCAGAATGCCGTGAGTGCATCGCAAGTCACGTGATATGAACTGACTGATCAGCTTCATACTCTGTATGGAATATACACACTTCGGTAGACTAATTATCTCATACAAATAACAGGACACCCAAACACTGCAGTGCTTTTTTATTTCCTCCATAAATAAAACTTGTATCAGAGTTACAGCAATGATTTATCAGCTTGTCGCGGTAAAATTTCCAATCGTTGACCGGTCAACGATGATAAAACGTTTGGGGACCACTGCACTATTCTATGCTATGTATCTGGGATGAAGATAAATTCGTACACTACATTGATTGAGTGTACAAGTGCATAGTCTAGGTTAGAAGTGCATAGTGTAGTGTAGCATTTGGAATGCATCTGTTGTTTGTGTCAAGCTACAAGCAACTTTTCACCTGTATTTTCATTGTCTTCAATTGACCTTGTTTTCATGTTTCATTGTCAAATTAACACTGCACAAAGAGCTGCATTATTGACTGCTTGAAAGGTAATCTTCTAAAAATAAAAATAATAATTGGGTTACTTTAAATACAAAAGGTCCTGTTATATGCATACAAACTTGAGCTTCAGACTGAACCAGAATCAGTACTGGTGTAGATGTTCTGACATCCTGGAGAAGAACAAGCATGAATTGTGATGCAGTTTTGGAGAGGCCCTTCCATAAGGAATCTCTCGCTGCTTCTCTGATGACAGATACAGATCAGCTATGCATTACAGCTCCCCTCCACATACACACACACACACACACACACACACACACACACACACACACACACACACACACACACACACACACACACAAAGACTTGTGTATTGATGTAGGCAACAAAGCACTGGTGCACGAGTTCACCGTACTGATGTGCAATGAAAATCCCGTGTGAGGATAAAGAGAAAGAGAAAAGAACCGAACAGAGAAAGCGAGCGGTGTGGTGTGTGTGTGTGTGTGTTTCAGGGGGAGCAGGACTCCCACAGGCTGCGAGGTGAAAGACACCGAGGCAGAGCAGTTATTCATTAAGACGCTGCTCTCTCTTCCTCTATTCTCTCGTTCCCCGGAGCTAAAAACACTTGTTCTCCCTTGAATGGCGGTCTAACCCGGGGTGGTCCTCCAGTCCACTACCTACAGCCACCAATCAACAGCACAAATGCTGGCCTGCGGGATTGGGTGTGGATAAATGTGTTTTCATGCACAAAGAGAGTCAAAGAGAGAACTTCAGATACCTAAAACTGAGTAGAAGTACAAAAAACTATAAATTATTGTTATAAATATATGTTGTAAAAAATATATTAAATAAAATAAAATATATATTTATTAAACTGAACATGTATAAAGTTAATATTTATATAAAATAACATAACATACTTTATATTATTTCATGAGTTATGGTCTTTATTATATCATTTCTAATATTAAATAATTACAAAAAATTTAATCAATTACAATATATAATATAATATATTGGAATATAAATAATATAATATAATATAAATTATATACAATATAATTTAATATATATATAAATTAATCTGATTGGCTGATAGCCGTGCATTATTCTGCAAATAACAGGACTCGTTCAGCCTCTTCACCTTTGTGTATTACTCCGCCCACATACAGCAACAGGCAGAGGACACTCTACAGCAGAGCTATTCAATTAGTTTGCCATGGGGGCCAGTTCATTCGAGGGGCCAGAGAGATATGACTTGCAATATGAGTGATGACACAACAGCAATATAAGAGCCCATATGTTGTATTTTTGCTCCTTAAGACACCCATGTTGTATTTTTCTACATTAAAATGTTAATATATTGTATTTTGAAACTACATAATATCAGTGCGTTGTACAATAGGCTGTTTTTTTTTTACAAACATTCAAATGCTGTATTTCAGAGCACAACAAAAGCAGTGCATTGCTAAAGTAGGCTTCTTCTACATTCAAACACATACGTTATGTTTTGAACTGCGTAACAATTATGAATGCAACAATTATAGATTTTGGTTGTATGATTATATAGTCTAAACAATAATCATGGTTTCAAGGTTATCACGTCTAATGTAAATTTAAGCTTTATATTAGCCGAGTATTTAAATCAACTGTTGTTATCATCTGCGTTCATACAAGCATAATCATTTTAATAATTCGTCCAACATATCTTTTGTATACATTTCACTGAAAGCCACGCACAATTCGCTACAGCGTGAGATGTTTTCTACATCGATCCAATTGCGCATGCATATTGTCTTATATTCTTACATTGGAAATAATGAACTTGCGCGTGGAAAAGACACGATATGGCAATGGCCCGCTGCTATAGTTAATCCAGTGTGCATGCATATTACCCTTGGTGTATAAGCTCGGAACTTTAAACTAGCGCACAGGTAGCATAACTTTGTTTAGTTGCTGCAGTTTCATTCCGTGCAACAGAAACGCAGCAATGAGAAGCCTTCAAGAATAAGTATCCAAATGTTTTTGGTTGTTCGCGCCACTCGCTTAATGTCAGGTGACTCACACCTTGTGCAGCCTTTAATTCATGCTGTATTGAACAAACGAAAGTCACTTCATAACAATAGCGGCTGTTTTTCGACTGAACTAAATTTATTTTTGATGTCTTGGTCACACTATTTGGAGAGCCAGAAAAAATTGCCTCGGGGGCCATGTTCGGCCTACGGGCCGCCAATTGAACCGCCCTGCTCTACAGTTTGACAAATATTGCAGCTGTTGGACAACATCATGTACATTTGAAGCTTTTTTAGCTGAGAATGTAGTTGTTTAGATTGCAACTATGTAGTTTATTTATAAGGATAGTGACTATTTTAAATATTTATAATTTTTATTCAGTGCATTGGCTGCCATTAGCCTGTCTGAGCAAACCAAAGGAAGTCACAGTTGACATTCCGCCAAAAGATGGCGACAGAGATTGCATAATAAGTCCTTAGGGGGGAAAAAGCATTATCTCAGTGTAAATTTCAAATCATTATAAATCAGGTAAGTGACATTCTGAGTCTATCTCTCACTTTTACATTTTGTAATGCTGTATTTATTCAGATGTGAATGAATGGCGGAAAAAAGTAGTTCCTCGTACAAAAGGTTTTTTGATAGTCTCCATGTATGATTTTCTGTTTTTATACACACGATTATGCCGTCGAACTGTTGTATAAATGCAATATCACACTCGTAGCAGTGCGATATGGCTGTATATTGCTATATATATATATATATGAAGTGTTCAGATGCAAAAACCTATAAGTCCCATCTGGAATTTTCTTCTACAATGAGCATTTTTCTCAGCCTCCTATGATTATGTTCAGTTATTTCATGTTAAAAGTGATGAAAGTAATCTATTCTTTGCCATAAAAGTGAAATTGCAGAGTCAAGACATATTGGAGCCTAATTTTTTTTTAATTTTAGAAGAAAATTATATATATTACAACATTACTAACTAACAAAAATAACGATAATTAAACGCATAATAATAATAATAATAATAATAATAATAAATAAATAATGATTATTCTAATTAAAAATTGTAAGATTTAAAAGTAAATTATAAACATGTATACATTTATATTATTAATTATATCTATATCTATTATCTTTACTTTTACTTGTAACTGTTGCTGATGAATATTGCTATTATTAATCAAACAACATTGTTTAAATGAATCAAATGAAAGAAAACAATTGTATACATTGATTTATTAATATTAATAATATCTATTGTCAATATCATTATTATTATTATTATACTAATCAAAACAAAGTAAAACAAAATAAAGCTTTTTTTCATTCTTTTTTGTAGCATAAGAATGTTTTAATTATTATTCTGCCACAAAGCACACAAAAAATCAATGACAAAATTCACTCACTTCAGAGAAACATGTTGATGTTAAAGCATGTGTGTGTTCACATAAGAGAGTGTAACGGGGCTCAGAGGGTGAGAATGTCTTTCTGTTAGGCTGCGCGTGTGTTTGTGCGTGTGTGGCTTGATCGCTATGTGCAGAAAGGGTTTGGGTTTCACATGAACTGTGAAATAGTTAACAGACTGCTGCCTCAGCCCAGCTCAATTCAACATACATGCAAACACAACTCTTGGTACCGAGTATATGGTAGTACACCTGCATTCGCAACCTTCCCCTATGTACATTTTAGATCATACATTTAATTAATCTTTTTGAAATGTAATTATTCTGTGCCTAGATTACAGTTTTAGATACTCCAGACATTCAGCTTAATAAGCCTGCAAGATCTGTGAACATATTTAATGTACAAAACTTGTCAGTGAACTATGAGAGCAAAAATAAATAAATAAATAATTCAGTTCAGTGTCAATTCAGTTTAGACACGCTTGACGTCACTCCATCCAAAGTAAATAAGAAGCGTTAACAACAACATGATCAAGATGGCGGTATACACGTTCTGTGTTTCACATTGTCCTTGTCTCTTATCTGAAAAATCTTATCTGACATCTCTTATCTGAAAAATCAATGATTTAGTTCTGAAGTTTCTTTTTATTACTAAAACTGATAGGCCTAATTATGTGGCCAGTTTGTTTGTTTTACCTATGGGTAGGGCCAGACAGAATTAATATTATTGATGAATCAATAGTATTACTGAAATTAATTTAAAAACTGAATAAATATAGATTTACACACATTTACTCAAGTAAATAAACCGAATTAAAGATGGGCTAAAAATCTGCGCAGAAAATCTTTGTTGATTCTTCTAACTCTTTTATTAGGTAACATTCACCTGAATCCAGGTCCTGAACTGCTACTAATTGAAAACCCAGATGATCTAAAAATCACTAGTGGGCTATATATTATCCATCTAAATGTACGCAGTTGTAAATGTACGCAGTTAATAAAATCCATGCGGTTTGCATCTGGCCACATTCAGCTGATTTTGACATCATGGTTATATCAGCAACATGGTTGAAATCATCAATTACAAACAATATTATCCACATTGATGGGTATAATGTATATTGGACAGATCGTGTTGGAAAAGGAGGTGGAATAGCGATCTATGTTAAAGTGGTATTCTGTTGTACCTGGATGGAGTCAAAGCTAAAATGTTTGGAACTTTTTGTAATTAGGATACATTTTTCCAGCGGTACGGATCTCACAGTAATGGGATGCTATCGTCCACCATCGGCATCTCATGAAGCGTTAACGCTGCTGTGTGACCATTTGAAAACTTTCTCGGACAGTGACTTTGGTGGGAGAATTGAACTGGGACTGGTTATCCAAATCCAAGGCATTTAGGGAAGTTTGAGACGTTTTTAATTTGTCACAATTAATTAACTCTCCAACTCAGTTGAATTTGAAATATAAGGATAAGTTCACATTGCTTGATGTTATTCTCACAATTTGTCCTCATAAGTATTCTGCAGTTGAAATATTTAGTAATGATGTTAGTGATCATTGTACAGTTGCATGTGTCAGAAATTGTAAACGGTGTAAACAGAAATTGTGTTTGGAAGAATTTTTTTTATTTTTAGTGAACAATTAACCGTTTCGTTCTCCTGCTCAATCTTGAGTTACTACCATTGTTCGTCTACGTTTTGCTAGCTATCAGAAAACACACAATTTAAAAACATGGACATTCACAATTTGCATGTTGTTGTCTATTTGTGCGCACCAGGCATGGGCTGGTATAAGATTCTGGCGGTATGATAACCTTGGATAAAAAAAAATCACGGTTTCAGGGTATTGTGATTACTGCTCTAAATATATTCTTTTTAAATGTCTAGGTAAAAAACAAAAATGTTTTCCCTTTTGAACACAATATATTTTATCTTGAGAAACATTTAAAATATTTTGGAGCAGTAAACATCAGCCAAAATTTCTGCTGTATTGATTTGTTTCAGAAACACTGATTTCTTTACAATTTAAAATGGCATATTGGGATATCTTTTCTGCTGGAGATACTGTTGTCCTAAAAAAAACAGAAAAAAAATCGTACAAATACTATAGAAGCGATATAGCAGAAAATTTTGGCGGTTTTAAAACCTTGACTTTTCCAAACCGCGGTATACCTTAAAAATGGTTATCGTTCCATGCCTAGTGCGCACTTTACCATGTCTAGCTATATAAAGCCAATTAAGCTAATGTTATAGCATGTTTTAGTAACTTGCCATTTTTTATCATTCAAATTGGGCTTTGGTGGTTAAGAACACATTTTTCTGTTGTGCGACAAACTTAAAACACATATTTTAGTATCACTTTATTCTGACTTTAATGCTCTACTAATGCACTTTTGACTTTATTCAATGTTATGTGGTTGCTAAATGACTGAAACAAAGATTTAACAACAACAACATGGATAACACCAGGCAGCCACCCAAAACACTCTCATCCATCATGGTGAAATGTTGCAAAAGCTGATTTAAATCTGTGTGTAAAAACAATTAACAGCCTGTCACATTTAACTTTCATTGACAGATCTTTCTGTGACAACATCTGCATCTCATCTGTTTAGTAGATCTTCATTTTAACACAAATCCATGTTTAGTCCAAGAGAGTGTGCTTGTTGGGCACTTTACTAAAGCTGGCACAAGACAAGGCGTTGATTTACAAAACCTGAGAGTGAGATGGAAACAAGAAGCATAAAATTGCAGCACATGAATAACACTTCAAGGTCCCATTTAAACATTGTATTAAGATGCCTTTTTCAATCCAATCACAAGTTAATGACACTAAATGATGGTGTAATGGGGGTCTAAACTGTTTTGAGCTTGACCACTCTCAACAATATAGTGTAAACATTCATGTGATGTGTTCAAAGGTTCAGGAAAAAAACCCTACTCTCTGTCTACTGATTAAACATTTGATTGTAATGGGACGTTATTGAGAAGTTGCTCCAAAACATGTTATTCCAACACAATCTCACAGCAATTCGTAACTTTTCGATTTAGTGGCTAATTCGTACGAATTCGTACGATCTAATTCGTACAATTTAGTACGATTTGCTCATCCCCCAATGACGGTTGGGTTTAGGGGTGGGGTTAGGTGCCCCGCCTCCTTTTTAAAATCGTACAATGACTGAACTCGTACGAATTAGCCTCTAAACTGACAAAACGTAAAATACTTACGTTTTCTTGTGAGATCAGGCTGGTTATTCACACTTCTCTGCATTTTACCACAACACACTGATTAGGATAAAAAGGTGGTTGCAATCCATCCTTTTTATTGACTTGATTTACTATTCACTTGTTAGGCTGTGCAACATGGATATTACTGGGTGGGTGTAAATGATCACATGTCTTAATCAGTGTTGGTGCAATTAGTTAGCGAAATTAGATTACTTTTCCACTGGAAAAAATAAAATAAGGGATTACTTCTCATTTTTTAAGGTAATTTAATCACAGTTACTTAATATTTGCTTAAAAAACTGTACATAAATTCAACAATTCTGTAGCTCTCATTTCAGAGTAGCGAAGAGAAGAGTCATTTATTATATATACAAATATATTTTGTAGAACAATTTTATTTTTCAACTAAATAAAGACACAATTTTCAACAGGATTGCACATGCTGAAGAAACAATGAATTGAGAGAGAAATTAATGAAAATACAGTATGTATGAAACATTAAATGCCATTATATTAAAACGTTTAATGTTTTTATATACTGTTTAACTTTTCTGAAGTATTATTTTTTAAACAAAGCTAAAAGGCCATGTTTCACTCCAATTTAAAGAATTAAGAGTTTCTTTTGAGGTTAAAAGTGATTTTGATTAGTATTGGGTCAAGTAATTAAATTACGTGCAGTGTAATTCAATTCATTTTCAGACTCAGTCCCAGATCTAAGTCTAAGATCTACTTAGTCTTACTGCCTAATGACTTCAGCCCTATTGACACCCTCTGCCAATGCATTGATTAAATTAAAGTTGGATTTGCCAAAACTTTCTTCAGTTAAACAAAGAGAAAGCTGAAGTCATTGCATTTGGGAACAGAGATGAGGTTCTCAAGGTAAATGCGTACCTTTGGCTCTAAGGGTCAAACAACAAAAAATAAGGTCAAGAATCTCGGTGTGTTTCTGGAGTCAGATCTGATTTTCAGTAGTCATGTGAAAGCTGTAACTAAATCAGCATACTATCATCTCAAAAAACATTGCAAATAATAGATGCTTTGTTTCCAGTGAGGACTTAGAGAAACTTGTTTATGCTTTTATCAGCAGCAGGGTGGATTACTGTAATGGCCTCCTCACTGGCCTTCCCAAAAAGACAGTCAGACAGTTGCAGCTCATCCAGAACGCTGCAGCCAGAATTCTGACCAGAACCAGGAAATCAGAGCACATCACACCTGTCCTTTAGACTGGCCCCCAATTACATTCAGAATAGATTTTAAAGTATTATTACTTGTCTATAAATCACTAAATGGCCTAGGACCTCAATACATTACAGATATGCTCACTGAATACAAACCTAACAGATCACTCAGATCATTAAAAAAATAGAAATTCCAAGAGTTCAGTCAAATCAGCTTGAATCGACCTTCAGCTACTACGTCCCCCACTGCTGGTATTAGCTTCTAGAAATGATCAGATGTGCTCCAACATTAGGCATGTTCAAATAATCAAGACTGAAACCACATCTGTTTAGCTGTGCCTTTACTGAATGAGCACTGTGCTACGTCCGACAGATCACACTATTATGTCTTTCTTTTCTTTTTCATTCTTTTTATAACCTGTTTAAACACATTTTTATCTGTTTTTATCTGTTTTCAATCACTTTTATTATTTGTTTTTATTTTATTACACTTGTCTCTTTTATTCCTGTTTATGTAAAGCACTTTAAATTGCCGCTGTGTATGAAAATACTTGCCTTGCCTAAGTCATTTTAAAAGTTAGTTAAATACAATTTTAATGATGTAATTAGTAATTACTTTTTTTTATGTAATTTACCCAACATTCTTGTGATGACTGAAAACACATTGTCATAAGTGGAATAATGGCATAAGAAAAAACACAATATGCAGTATTTGACACTGAGTATAACTCTTCAAAAAAGAGCAGACAGACTGAGTACGAGTATTAATTCCTTCTCAGCTTCGTTGCTTCATAAAAGCTTATTGCAGAAATGCTGTGTGTGCTAGCAAAGTATCAATGTCATTTCATAAAGGTCATTTACTTCTCAACTACAAAAAGATATAAAAAAGTACAGGTGGTCAAACTCTACCTCAAACGTTTAGGCAATTATCCAATCTACTTTAACCCAGTTACATTTCAGAATGCATTTTCCATTCAAGCACTTTTGTGCTGCAAAAAAAACAAAGCTTTACAAAGACATTCTTCATCGTTACTTTGTAAAAAAAATAATCCTATTGCATTCAGTTTAGAGTGTTTTAGACTGGTGATTGACTGTAAATTAAATGCACCAGTAAGTGTAAAACATTATATGATTAAGAAGTCAAGACATTTTAGGATATTTTTTACTTTTTACTTTACTTTTTACTTTACTTTTATTTAAAAGGGTTAACCATGCTTTATTTTTATTTAGTTATACTAGATTGAGCTGGATGTTCTGGTGAGATACTTTGCTAAAAAATGATTAAGAAAAGCACATTAACTTTATTTCAGTGAGATTTTTAAGCATACAGTAGGATGATTTCAATGTCTTTCAACAGTTCAGTGTGGACACAAACCTTTCACAAATGTTTGAAAACTCTAGTATGAAAGTTTAAAATGTAATTGAAGAGTTTAGATGCAAAAACCTCTAAATGCCGTTTGATATTTTCTTCTAAAATTATAATTTTTCTCAGATTACTATGTGTGGGCTCTGTAATTTTTCTTTTATAGCAATAAATGAGTTATTTTCATTGCCTTTAAAGTGAAATAACTGAACATAAACATAGGAGGCTGAAAAAATGCTCATTTTAGAAAAACATTTTTGAGGGCATTTAGAGGTTTTTGCATCTGAACTCTTCAATTGGCATTTTTGAATGGATCTGGATGAAAACCGACAACACAATTCCACACTTCACTGTTAAAAAGCTTTTACATGCTGAAAGCCCCTTGACATCTCCCACTGCAGTCACAAATAACAAGAGTGACGCAATCCGTCTAGGTGTAGACTTTAATCGAACAATCAGACAATAAAAGACATATAGTTGCATAACTTTGAGGAAAGTCCCTCACCACAGTCATTGCTTCCATTTCATAGATCTAACTTCTAGATAAAGTCTAGTGAAGCTAAATCTATAGTGAAAACAACCCACATTAAATCAACAAATGTTTTAAACCTGTCTATCACCTTTCAGAATGTAATGTAGAGCTGAAAAGCATTAGCCTTTAAACATTTCAGGCTTCTCTGCCAATGCCGTGTTTGTCTAGGAATATGGAATTGCTTGTTTTGAGGATTCAGTGCACTGAAAGAATGTAGCTGTCCTCTGAGACATGCCATACTTTTGGACATTAGTCAAATATCTCGGCCATGTGGTTTTGAGGAATGGAGTGGAGACAGGTCCTGAAAAGATTTCCACCCTTGCTACCTGGCCATGACCCAGAAACATCAAGGACCACGCGTCCTTCCAAGGATTTGCAGGTTATAGCTGGAGGTTTATATAGGACTACTTCTATGTTTATTCATACCTGTTGCACATGGATGCAACACTGCACAGATCTGGCATTGAACCAGGAGTAGGAGAGGAGGAGATGATCCTCTGTAAATTTCCATGTCTGTGGTCGATCGCTAACTACACATTCATTACATGCAGGGCTGATGCCATTAGTCAACAACATTAAAAAATATTTTTGTTGTTGAAAAGTCTTTGAGACTAATGTAAGGAATAGGGCTGCACAATATACTGGAAAAATTTGACATTGCGATGTTTTTCTGCAATATACTTTGTGATATAAATACCATTTATACCAGATAACTTTGATAGTTCTATTTGGAAAGAATTCATTTATGTAGTTTATCATTTGCATAAAATTTTATAAACAAGTTTCAATACATCAACTCAAAGACACAAGTGAAATAACCAGTGCTTTACAATTTTCTTGGCACTCTTAATAGTATTCGGCTACAGAAACTGAATAATCAAATGTAAAATAGCAGTGTGTAGTCTTCATCATATTAATAATTCTACACGTTTAACCTTCATTTGGTTACGAATGATGTAAATGTATCATCTTTGAATGCTTTAAACTTTTCTGAAATCCTCACACAATCACAGGCCTTAAAAACACAGAGGGCTTTATTTTAATGATCTAGGCGCAAAGTCTAAAGCGCATGGCGCAAGAGCATTAAGGGTGTCTGAATCTACTTTTGCTATTTTAAGGACGGAAAGATACAGTTTGACCACTGCGTAGGGTCTAACAGCGTTGTGCTTATTCTCTTAATGAGTTATGGGTGTGTTTTGAGCATAAAGTGCATTAAATCAATCAGAGTATCATCTCACATTACCCATTAAGAGTCACTCACTCCACTGAAGACATCTATTAGCCTACATACTGTATTTAATTTTGTTTGTTAAGCGCAAAGATTTGTTTCAAAACTATTTCTAAATTCAGTTCTAATTTCCAGCAAACTAATAAACGAACAATAATAACGAAGTGTAGTCAAAAAAGTGAGTTATATCCAAACACACGTCCTATTCTTATGCCCCATATAGTGACGCATACATCTCCAAAACCTGACAGGTGGACAAATATAAAGTTGTTTTTATGAAAACAAATATAAATATGCATATAATAAATTATACTACTAATAATAACGTTATAATAAAAATGCTAATTGTCGTGAATAACCTGAAAAAAAGCCCCCTGCATATGAAGAAGGCATCTGTAGTAAAGCATGTATGTAGTATGCAGTAAATAATAATTTTTGTTACATTTTAATCCTTTTTTTCATATGTTAAGATATTTGTGTATTGTATTGTCATTTTTGTTTGTTATCTGCATCTAGTTATCTAGTATCTGCAGGCCAGCGGGAGGTTGGGGAGAATTAAAAGTGCTAATGTTCAGTTCATTGGGACCCAAGAAATGGAGGAAAAACTAGTGTACATTTGGCAGGAGCACCCGTGTCTGTTTGACGTGTCATGTAAGCAAAATCACAACCGGGTCAAAAAAGAAAAAAGTTGAGGAGAAATTGCTAATTGCCTTCAAACCCAGGTGAGCAAATATGTACATTTTCTACCCCATTAAAGACTTCTTTCTCATTATGTACTTAATAATAAATGATATACTATGTGTTTTTGGTTGTGAGATGTAGTTTGGACAAAGTTGTCGGCGATTCTTCCGATTGCAAAGTCATGCAGTGTGAAACCCCCTGTCACCAATCCATCTTGCAGTGACAAAAGCAGCGACAAAACGCTAGCCCAGATCGTCATGCAGTGTGAAAACATCTGTGACACGATTACTTTGAAAATTACGCAGTCTGAACTTTGCATTGGAGGCTCTTAATGTTTGTATTTCAGTTGTGTGCGATTAGAAATAATACTGAAATTCTATAGTCTATACTAGTTCTATACTCTTTCCCTTCAGCAGACATTGTCAGTTTTGAATGTGTGATCAATAGGCCTGTCAATATAATCAATATATCGACTAATGGCACAACACATGGATATGACCTAAATCCTTTTTGGGGATGCAATATATATCGTCCATACATTAAAAAAAAAAACAATTCTAGCAACATTTTAGCTGACTGTGCAACATCTCTCAATCTCTATTGCAGGTGTCAGTGTCCGAATGGTGAATAAACACTATAGTATTTACTATAAATGATTATAGTATATTTTCATGTGGGTGACTGACAACTGAAAATAGATCTAGTAGCAGATATCACAGCCTCTGTTACTTTTTATATTGCAATTTTTTTTTGTTAACATATTTCATATTATTTATTTAGGATATGCGTTTTCACATTCAGAGTCCAATGCCTAATTAATCAATCATGAAAATAACTATAATTAAATATACTGAAGTATAAATTAGGATGTGTTCTTTGGAAGAGTGTACCTGCATTGTGATGATATTAAATTGTCATTCTGGCGTTACATAATGAGTACCATAAAATGATCTATATAGTTTATCGCAATATATTTTGGTGCAATATATCGTACAACAAAAAATAAATATGGTGACAGGCTTAGTGATCAGACATAAATGTGCTGTTATTTAACAAAAATTGTTTGTCAGCAAAAATAACATTGTGGTACACCACCCCTGCTGGTCATTATAAAATATTCATCCATATTACAAAATAATAATAATAATTTGCATAATATAAGAGTAAGGAATTAACAGAATTGAAAATAGTTCTTGAATACCAAAGACCGAAAAGAGTCCCGGGCAAGACTGAAGTAAACCTGCAAGACAGCAACACATTTATAGCGTAGCAGGAACTGGAGCTAAAAGTGGTTTATGTAAGGGTCAAACGCTTCTCTTACAGTGCAGGGGTGTTGAAAACCAATGGTAAACTCAGACTACTGTAATTGCTGATGAAGCTGAACAGACACAAATGCCTGAAAGCCATGATGAGATTTTCCACATCGCACAGCAGACATTTGAAGTCAAGGTGGACAACAGCTGAATGGCAGGAAAGATCTGCTAGTGGCACCAACAGTGGAGGAAGTTCAACAAGAGCGCAGTAAGGAAGTCAAGTGAAGTAATGTGTGTGCTGAATCCTGAATATCAACAGCTCAAACAGACTGATATTCGGAGGAAATAAACAGTGTAGTAAATGAGATAAAATTGGATACAAACTAAAAAAAAAAAATAATCTGTTTTGCTTCTCATTCAAATTACTTTTTTTAATTAACTGAACTCTTTTTTTTGACAATATATGTGTACACTGTCAGAAAAAAGGAACAAAAGCTGTCACTGGGGTGGTACCAATTTACTCACTATTTAGGCACCTTCAAGTGGTTTAAACCTTTTGGGAGCTTCTTTCTTCTATTGAACACAAAAGAAGATATTTTGAAGAAAGCTGTAAACCTGTAACCATTGACTTCCAAAGTGAGAAAAACAATTACTAAGAAAATCAATGGTTACAGGTTTCCTGCTTTTACAAAATATATTCTTTTGTGTTCTAAAAAAACTGATATTTTGAAAAATGAAGGGCGGGTACATGATGACAGAATGTTCATTATTGGGTGAGCTATCACAATGCTAATATATACCAGTATAGATCCTTTGTACTAAAATGTGGACCCTTTCATTACACAAGATTACTTTATGAAAAGGGACTCCCCCAGTGACAGCTTCTGAGAAGGCATTCAATCCACTAAAATTTCTACATAAATGAAGTATTTTGTGTTGGGACTGCACTAATAATTTCAGTTGACCAAACTAACTTGGTAGTAAATGTGTAGTTGCCAGTGTAACAGGTTATAAAAATGTGTCCACTTGCTTTTATTTTATGTACATGGCCCTTTAATTCTAAATGACCCCCCTCTCTGTTCATTGGCTGGTGGCATGTTATGAACTAGTTCCGGACAGGTCATTATTATTCGTGCCAGCCAAGAGAGTGGTCGTGGTGAGTGAGTGCTCCTGTAAAATATATATATTTTTGTTTTTATTATTCATAATGTATCATTTCTTTGTTCATACAACTTTATAATTGCTAATAGACACCCATCATTGCAGGACGACATGTTAGACTGCCGAAACTGATCACTGTGATTTTACTCTGTTTACCAGGTACATGATTTAATATTTACTGTGTTTCTGAACTCATGTTATATGTTTAATGGATTATTATTCGCGCCAGCCAAGAGAGTGGTCGTGGACGACATGTTAGACTGCCGAAACTGATCACTGTGATTTTACTCTGTTTACCAGAATAAAGTGGTCTGTTCAAGGCGTGATTGGGTGTCAGGTCTCATCTGTACAGTACACAACGCAGAGGAAACCGAGTACTAACCGTTACACCAGGCATTCAGAAAGAGGAAATAATCATCATTTTAAGTGATTTTGGTAAAGAGGAACACTTGTTTTATCTTCCTTTATTTCTAAGATTTAGATAAGATTTGATTTGATTTTTGAGATCAGTCTATTTTTACTTGTTCAGCAGATGACGTCAACATGACGTCAGATTGACATTGCACCCCAACGTTGCATTTTGTTTGGAAATGAAAATCAGGCTGATGTCAGGTCGACGTCAATGTCCAACATTGGACAGTCATTACATTTTGGTTACTTTACAATGCAACCTATCAAATATCAGCGTCTAATGAGGTTACAGCTTGATGTTGTGTGAACGTTAGCAATATGACATCTATCAGACATTTGATTTTGGTTGACATAATTGATGAATAAATGTCAGTATTTGACGTCAATATGACGTTGGTTTAAGATGTTGGCTCGATGTTGGATTTTTGTTACTTTCCATTACAACCTATAATCAACAAAATATCAAGGTCATTTCATGTTATTATTGGACATAAAATAACCTTGTCCTTAGACGCTGGTTACCTAAATCTAACCTAATATTAACGTCTTATGATGTTGTGTGTCTTCTGAGCTTATTCAAAATAAGCTTAAGAAAAAAAAAAAAAAGTTATTTTGGGACAACTTATTTGTTTAATGAATCTGCTTAAATTTGTAACAACGGTTAAGTTAACTTAATTGATTTGAGTTGGGACAACATTAAATAATTGTGTGAAACAGCATTTTTTACAGCATATGTTACATTTAAAACAGTTAACATTATTATTTTAATTCTTACATTTGACATTATAAACTTATTTGATGCTTCAAACTGAAAGGCGAAGGTCAAAAATCCTAGTAGGTTTACAAACCATTTCAAGATTACAAACCATTTAGCTTTGGAGTTTTGAACATTCCCTTATTTATTCATTCATTCATTCATTCATTCATGTATATGTATTTATTTATTTATGCATTTATTTATTTATTTATTTTTGATGCATTTATCAGTCATGCATAAAATTACAACTATTGCAACTATCAGTCATGCAACTAAATTACAACTATTGGGTGATATTTAAGCATTCCAACAAATCACAGCTTAGATTTGTTTTTACAGAATGTAGTTGAATGTTTTACTAAAGGTAGTTTATCTAAAACCTTTTGATTTGTATTATTTTAAAACTAACTATTTGCTTCTTTATTTTATTTTAATGCACCTATTTTCAAAATACTTTACTACAAATTGTTTTGAATCATCAAACATCTAGCGATTATTCAAATATTCAATATCAAAGTTCAAAATGTTTGAAAAAGCCATTCAATTTGTTAAAAATGTCATCTGCATCGATTGATTGATAAATACATAAACCTGGGTGTTCTGTATCAGTTTATTAGCATTACTAATAAACACTACAATGATTACAGAA
This sequence comes from Danio aesculapii, assembly GCF_903798145.1. Classification (NCBI taxonomy): domain Eukaryota; kingdom Metazoa; phylum Chordata; class Actinopteri; order Cypriniformes; family Danionidae; genus Danio; species Danio aesculapii. The sequence continues at coordinate 37,174,383 of NC_079457.1, forward strand.
ATACACTATAAAAAATTATGTTTGCGGTTTGCTCAAGCTACTTATTTAAAACAAGCTGAGATAACACAATTCTTCAGGGTTTTTTGGAACAACCTAATTGTTTTATGTTTAATCCACTTAAATTTGTAAAAACTAATAAATTAACCTAATCCTTTCATGTTGTCCCAACACAAATAGATTAAGTTAATTTACAGATTAAATAAATGTGTGGATTAAACATAAACAAATTAAGTTGTCCCAACGAAATCTCAAGAATTGTGTTGTTTCAGCTCATTTTAAATAAGAAAACTAATTTTAAATAACAATGTTAAATAAAAAAAAAACGTTTTTGTTTTGAGTGTAGAGTGAATATTTCAATCTAAATCTTGCTTGCTAACTACACAACAAGCATCACTTCGCTGATGCAACACTGCTGCAGTACAAAGTGAACTAAAGAAAAATCACAACCTGACCACTGATCACGCTGACATCATCAGTGATCAAATCGAAATACGAAACAACCACAAACAAGTTAAAAGACAGTCACTCTGGACAGTTTACGGTGTCCGCTGCAAGTGCACAAACACGGATATCTTTTTTCTCTCTGCTCAGCGTCCGGCAGAGGTGTGTGCTAGAGAAAGACATGTGCTGTGAGTCAGCTGCTCGCTAAATGAGGCCATTCAACCACATGCTCACAGAGAAATATCCCCGTTGACGGCCGATTGGGTGGTTTTCGGCAGGACGGGGAGGAGTCATGTGACCAAATCCAGCTCCGAGCTCAATAATGGGACCCCCACTCGCAGCGGGATGAGAGAGAGAGAGAGAGAGAAAGAGAGAGAGAGAAAGAGAGAGAGAGAGCAGCCTGGATGAGGACCAAAAACCCCTCTACCACACACAGGCTGTGTATTGTTGCCTATTCACTGGACTCCATCTCGGGCCACTTTATCATTCAATTAGGACAGCTTTCACACCACACAGCAGAGAAAAGAGCCCTTCAATCAAACTGAAAACTTCACGCTGCCACTGGAGGGCATGCAGAAAGAGACTCTCTCTACTTTCATTTCTCTCTCTCTCTCTCTCTCTCTCTCTTTCTGTTGTTGTTGTTCAGGACTTTGTGAGGAAAAGAGAGGGAGACAGAAAGAGAGAGAGAGTGAGAAAGAGAGGAAGAAAGCAAGCAACCGAGGTCATTTGTTAACACCAGAGCTTCTCTCTCTCTCTCTCTCTCTCTCTCTCTCTCTCTGTCTCTCTCTCTCTCTCTTTTTCATTTCTTTCTCGTTTTCTGCTCTCTATCCCTTTGAGAGACATCGGAATCTACAGTTTTGCGATGTTGCCACTGGAGTGAGCTGTGGTAGCCTGAGAATGCATGGATGAAAGACAGAGGAGACATATTTTTAGGATTGTCAGAAAAGGATCGATGCGAGAGTGAGAAGAGTGATGCGTCTTCTGCAGGAAAGCTCATGTGAGAGGAAATACCTTTAGGATTTACTAGTAATGCAAATTACAATGTGTGAAATGCTGTTTGTTTAGTTCCGTTTTATAATTACTATTATTTTATGCCGTTTGGAAACATCACTATTCTTGCTGCATGTGGGGGATTTTTACCTTTTCTTAAAAAGTAACCTTTGATTCTTTAAATAATTTATGACTCGAATACCATCGATCACTACATTGTACAGCTGTTGTTGATTGTTTATTGAATAATTGTATTCGATTATTTCAATTTTTACTATGTTTAAGCTTAAAAATGACTTTTCATATTAAATATTATCTACTTGAATAACATTGCAGTTTTGTTTTGTCTTTCTTTTTACTTTTTCATTCTTTTTCTATTTGGAAAACATATATCTTTATGCTGTTAAAAATGTGCAGGTGCTATGCTAGGTGCTGTCCTATAACTATACTGAAAAAACGATGTCTGCAAAATTGTTGCAAACAATTTATACATGTTAAATTTAAACAAACAAATTACATTTACTAATGTTCAACTTAATTTTTTTTTTTATTGAGCCCAAATCAATTGTTTACAACCACTCAACTTAAAAATATTTAGTAAATCCAAGCAATCATCTTTGAATCATTTTTTTTTCAATGTATAGGGGCTGTGACTGTATGGCATTTTTTCTTACTGTAAAGAAGCAACAATTACCAGTTTGAGGATTAAATGTATATTTGGCTAAATTTATTGTGCATGTATATCTGCTTGGATCAGGGTTCATACACATGTTTACTACTAAAATTCCATGACTTTTCCATGATTTTTCCAAGACTTTCAAGTCCATTTTCATGACCTGTTTCATGCAATGTCTACATATACGTGATAAAAACAATGCATGTTAAAATTTATAACAGAATATTGTAAAACATGCAACAATCTTTTTAGATGTAATTTATATTCATGTAAAATTGATTTAGATAAAGCTTACACCGCACTAATAATGTGAGAGTATGTGATTGGCCAAGGACAGAAAAGTAGTAAAGACAACTAACCTATATTCAAGTATGCCGATATCTGTTTTCCATGACTTTCCCAAAACTTTGTGGGCTTTTCTGTTTTTCCAAAACTTTTCCAGGCCTGGAAAACGTCATGTCAAAATTCCATGACCTTTCCAGGATTTCCATGACAGTATGAACCCTGTTGAATGTAAATGCAACTATGTTTTATTGATGGGGCACTTCATTTGGGCGTCCAGCGTTCTCCAGCCTCCGGCGCAGCTCTGCAGCTCTGCACAAGACGTTTGGCCATATGTGAAATGGTCGTGCCCAACTGAGCCTGGTTTCTCTCGAGGTTTTTTAATCCTTCACTTTGGACAATTGATAAAGTTTTTTCCTCACCGCTGTCGCCACTGGCTTGCTTGGTTTGGGACTTGTGGAGCTATGCATCCATGGATTTGCTCTTCAGTGTTAGAACTTTCAGCAATAAATATTAAACCACACTGAACTGAGCTAAACAGAACTTCAGCTCTGAAAACTGGACTGACGCAGTTATAGTCAATTTACTATAATCTTCTATGTGAAGCTACATTGTAAAAGCGCTATAGAAATGAAGATGAATTGAATTAATTTAGTTCTAATGTAGTCTTAGTCCATAATCCAACCATTTAATGTGATTAGCCAGCACAATCTCACGGCAATCATAACTTTTTGATTAAGTTGCTAATTCGTATGAATTCGTACGATCTAATTTGTACATTTTCATACGATTTGCTCATCCCCCAATGACGTTTGGGCTTAGGGGTGGGGTTAGGTGCCACGCCTCCTTTTTAAAATCATACAATTTCGTACGACTGAACTCTGAATTAGCCACTAAACTGACAAAATGCAAAATACTTATGTTTTCTCATGAGATCAGGCTGGATTAGCTGGTTTTATTATACATTCTGTTATTCTAGCGTTGCATTCATAATCTGGTTTCTGTTTGCCTGTACATAGAATAGTTCTTTATAAATTTCTCACAGAATCTGAGCTATTTTTTTTCTTTCACTTTCTTAAAGGGATAGTTCACTCAAAAATGTCAATTCAATCATCATTTATCATTTACTTATTGTTGTTTTATTTTGAAACAAAAGCTGGAAACCTATAAACACTATCTTCAATGAAATTTGGTTTTCCTACTATGGAATCAATGGTTACAGGTTTTCAACCTTCTTCAAAATATCTTCTTTAGTGTTCAACAGAAAAAACATTTGAACCACATTGAAAAAAAAATGTTTTCTGCAAAATTGTTGCAAACCATTTATATAGGTTGAATTTAAACAATTACAGCATATTTGAGCAAAGTCTCACAAATCTATCTTTCAAATTCATATTTTTAACAGGAAGCTATACAATATTATATTTGTGCATTTACATTAGTCAGGACTGAAGCCAAATCTGGAGCTTATCTAATAAAATAACTTATGAAAATGATCCAAATACTAGTACACCCAAGTTTATTTGTTATAGAAAAATATTAAATACAAAATGAAGAGACGCAAAAACATGTAAAATATTTTGTTGAAATTGTGTAAGTTGTAATTTTTGTTGCAATATTTAGCTTGAATTTAATTGTATTTTAATTTCTACATTTGTTTGGTGGCTAAAATGTTATTTTAAGAAATATATCTGTTTAATAAATCTGTTTAGCTTAAATACATAGCCTTATATTTACTGAGAAATGGATAAAAATATTCATTTTCAAAAGGTGTACTCAATTATGCTGAGCACTGTATATTTAGTGTCCAATTTCATTTGTTTAGTTAAATTCAGCCCAAATAAATTGTTTACAACCATTCAAAAAAATGTAAATCCAAGCAATCATCTATTAATAATTTTTTCTGTGCACTTGAAGGTGAACAAACAGTGAGTAAATGTTAATTTTAATGAATTAGGTCATGTTGATCCTCGTTTTCAAATGTTTTTCTCTGGACCTTTGTCCTTTATATAACATTTTATTAATGCATGTAATCATATTTTGAAGGTCCTAGAATGTCCTAATCCACAGGTCTCTGTAAAACTGCACACTTGAAAAACTGCAATCCATGTTAAGATGGCTTGCCTTAAAGGGCACCTATGGTGAAAAATCTACTTTTCAAGCTGTTTGGACAGACATGCGTGTAGGTATAGTGTATAGACCGTCATATTGGGTGACCGTCATATAAACACACCCAGTGCTTTTTTTTCAATTTAACAACATAAAAACGGTGGACCAATTGGAGCGGTTTTCAGATCGACCGCAACTTGACATGGGAGTGCGGTCCTTCCGCCCACCAAATTGATTGACAGCTGCGTATTAACATGTCCCGGCAGTCACGTGTAATCATATCAACAAGACCAGACGTGCGCAAAGCAACCGGGAACAAAAGGTCTGTTCAGTTCGCAAGGATCATCAATCATCATCAAACGTGATCAAGAGTGAGTTTTACAAGTTTAAAATGTTTTAAAACAGAGCATGTGTGTAATGAATTACAGTGATTTAGCTTAGCTTTACTTCATCAGCACAGCCGCGTCAGAACAATTATAAAGGAAGACGCTTCAATCCTGCTTTGTGGATGTTAAATCAGGTTTATTTTGTACATTAACATCACAGATATCCATACAGCAGTGGAGATTAACCTGTATCCTGTCACATTTGTGTGCAAAAAGAGTGCAAAGCTAAACGTGTGCGCTGGCTGTGCGTGTGCTTGAACTTTGTAACGACATTGTGTGTGACTCACCGTAGCAACTCTACAACAAATACTCATTGGTAAAGTTCTTACTGTAGTATTTCTCACAAACGCTGCGTGAGATCTGCTTTCTTTAAGTCTGTCAGTTGTCTGACGCAGCCGAGGGAGGAGATTAAGGCACGCTGAAAGGCATGTACAAACAGTGGGCGGGGAGGACTAGCCTTAAAGGCGCAGTACACCAAAATCGTCACCTGGTGCAAAAATGTATAAAATAGAAACTTATAAAAGGTATAATAAATAATCGGATGGGTGTTTTGAGCTGAAACTTTACAGACACATTCTGGAGACACAAAAGACTCATATTAAATTTGAAAAAAGGGGTAACCTAGGTGCCCTTTAAGCAATTTTGTATAACACACATGCATCTTCTTTGGTGGAAAATAACAGCATTGAATATCATTTAAGTAAACCTAATATCTGTCACCATTTTTTTGAGAATTTAGTATTTTTACTACAAATACAACATGTTGCCTGATCCAAAGTCACCAGCTGCTCTTGGCTCTTGTGCCAAAATAGCAGACAAAATTTTATTTAAATGAGTTTATACCGCATAAGAGAATTATGGCTATACACAATTGAATTTAAAATCTTACTCCAAACATTTACTTTATACTTTAGTCTTTTATGTCTGTGTTTTGTATATTTTGTTGTATTGTATTTGCATTATATTTGTCATTTTGATGCGTTCTTAAATATTTTAAAAGCTTTATTTCTATTATGTATATATATTCACTGTTACATTTTTATTAAACATTATTGTGTGCCAGGATAACTTTTCATAGTGCAGTTCTATTTTACACACTATTAAATAATATTGTCAGCATAATAGCCTTGCGGTTAGCACGCTGAGATATGGTGCTGTAGCACGTCAGGGTGTCGCGAGTTGGAATCCTGGCTCGAGGACATTTCCTAACCCTATCCCCATCTCTCTCTCCAACTTTGCTTCCTGTCCTATCTAATAAAGACCTAAAATAAATCTTAAAAAATATTTTTTTTGTGTGTGTTTCTATGACTTGATCACTGTTGACTGCCACAGTCTTCTATTTTTTTGCTTATGATATTATTTTCATTATTATATGCTGTTTTGAAAATTGTTCATTTCTTAACTTGAATCAATCATTTTTATTTTGTTTATATTTTACTAATTAAATTTTTCATGCAGAAAAATGTGGTGTTGATACCGTGAGTTCTGTCAACCTATTCTCTTCCTTCAAAAATTTTAATTAAATATTATATTTGACTTGAATCGAGTATAATGAAATTATTTTATTTTATTCACAGTTTTGATTTGTACTTTTTCTCAGGGTGTCATTTTCTACTATTTCCACTTGTCTTGACCCTTAAATATTACTTGAATGAAAGAATACATTCGACTTAAAAAACTGTTTTATTGCTATTATTTTTAATTAGTTCAAGTTTCTACCTGCCCTGATCCTAGCATATTATTTGGCATATTTATAATTATTTTATTTATTTATTTATTTATTTTATTTTTTTTTGTTAGCACAGTGGCGCAGTGAGTAGCACTATCGCCTCACAGCAAGAAAGTTGCTGGTTCAAGCCATAGCTGGGTCAGTTGGCATTTCTGTGTGGAGTTTATATGTTCTTCCCGTGTTCACGTGGGTTTTCTCCGGGTGCTCCGGTTTCCCCCACAAGTCCAAAAACATGTGGTATAGGTGAATTGGGTCAACTCAATTGGCCATGAATGTGTTTGTGAATGAGTGTGTATTGGTGTTTCCCAGTTATGGGTTGCAGCTGGAAGGGCATCTGCTGCGTAAAACATGTGCTGGATAAGTTGGCGGTTCATTCCACTGTGGCAACCCCAGATTAATAAAGGGACTAAGCCGAAAAGAAAATGAATGGCTGAATGAATATTTATTTATTTATTTACTTATTTATTAATTCATTTATTTACTTATTTATTAACTTATTTATTTATTTACTTGCTTATTTTATTTTTTTATTTATATACTTATTTATTTATTTACTTTTTTATTTATTTACTTTTTTATTTATTTTTTTATTTATTCTTTTTTTATTAATTAATTAATTAATTTATTTATTTATTTATTTACTTATTTGTGCATTTATTAACTTATGTATTTATTTATTTATTTACTTATGTATTTATTTATTTATTTACTTATTTTATTTATTTATTTATTTATTTTCTTTATTTGTTTACCTATTTATTTCAGAAGTTTGAAAGTGGACTTACTCAACGACATTACCAGTAAATTTAGACATTAAGTGCATTTTAAGACAACCTGACAGTGTATATATAGTTTTTTTTTATTTATTTATTTATTTATATATATATATATATATATTTTTTTTTTTTTTATTTATTTATTTTTTTTTCCCTCTACATCACTACATTTTTTCTACATGTATACAGAATGCATTTATTCGGTAACTAAATAAACTTTGACAAAAGAATTAGTATTCATAGTGAGAGTGAAGGAAAGAGAATGAAAAAGTGAACTATGCATCCATAAACTGGTCTAATGTATTTGCTAATTATGTCTGCTTCAGTGTTGAGTAACAGACAGAGCAAGAGCATATTTGCAGCATTAGTATGCATGAGCAGAAAGTAGTCAGATGATGATGCATGGTTCTCTTGATTTCACTATTTTTCTTTCCTCCACCACTCATATATTTTATGACTGAACTACGACACTGAGAGCATCTAATGAATCTCATGTCGGCTGCAGCTGAAAGAGTAACAATGGATGCTATGGACCACACACCTGACTGAACACAATGAGACCAAGCACCACGCTCTCATGTGCTGCCAGAAAACAGTTCTCCCTCAGACTCACATCGCATCAATTCATCTACAACCTCAAATACATCTGATTCTCAAACTGTCCGGCTCAAAAAACATTCTCACTTACAAATCCCACATCAGGCTGAGGAAGATAAATTATACCAGCATGAAAACTAACACAGCAAATAATATGCATTTATTTCCGTTTCCAAAAAGATACCAAAATAGCGAACCGTACCATACTACTTTTTGGCACAATTTTATAAGGGTATACCTAGCATTACAGTACGGTACTAAAAGGTAGGCTTTAAAATCTCTCGATAGTAAGCAGACGATAGTACAGGTGTAAATACATCTGTACCAGCTCTGCTACTCCACTCTCCAGTGTATTCATTTAGCTAGTGGTGTTGTTTTGGATGTTGTCCAGTTGTGTGTTTGTTCATGATTATGTTGTGTATGATCATGCTAACTTTAAAATCGTGACATACTGCATGTCTACCCACCTAACAGGAACTATGCACAAACACAATATGTCAAAGATTCGAGTGTTTACATGAAAGAATAACTGCTGTGTTTTCAAAAACTTCTACTCTAAAACCTAATTCCAAATGTATAGTTTTTTTAGTCTCCAAAACTCCACTATTGTGTAAACAAACACACAAAGTTTCCTATTTTAGACTGCAAAAAGCTTTTAACCCTTTGACTGCCTCTCTACCAAATGGTTGACTATGTTTTGACTGTTTCAAATAATGACTGTTATAGTAATGGTTTACACACCCAGCATTGTTGGTTTACATTAAAAAAAAATCAAACATCCTGTTGCACAAACTGAAATAAATGTTTAAAACATTTTCTACTATTCATTTTTAATTTCAAGTAACAAAAAATTATTCCAGTTTTGTGGATTTAGTATACAAAAATTAAGATTTCCAAACAATTTTCTCAAGACTTAAAATGTCTTTCTTTCACGAACTTGCTAATGTGTGTAAATAATCCATTGATGAATTTGTGTGTCTGAATTATTGATTGGATAGTTATTTTAATTTTTTTTGACAATTAAATGCACAGTAAAAAAAAACTTTAATATTATAAGTTATAATGTCACACAGCTGCTATTTTAAGGATTCTTTACTTTCAGTCAGTGTTTCAAACTAGATTTTTTATGATCCAAAAGTTTCAGTTTAAGTGAATTTTCACGAGGTAATATCTAATATCTTTAATCACTTTCAAGGTATACCACGGTTTGGAAAAGTCAAGGTTTTAAAACCAACAAAATTTTATGCTTCACCGTTTCTACGGTATGTGTAAGATTTTTTATTTACCTTTTTAGGACAACAGTATCTCTAGCAGAAAAGATATACAAACATGCCATTTTAAATTTGTATTTTTGAAACAAAGGAGACAGCAGAAGTCAGTGATTTATATGAATTATTTAGCCTGACATGTTTACTGTTACAAAATATTTGAAATGTTTCTCAAACTAAAAAATATTGTATTCAAAGGGAAAAAAGTTTTTATTTTTTACTCAGACATTTAAAAAGAATATATTTGACAGCAGTAATCCCAATACTGTGAAACCGTGATATTTTTATGCAAGGTTATCATACCGTCAGAGTCTTTTACCGGTCCATGCTTATATGTTACAACATTTTATTATAATCAAAACTATTATTTAACATTGCTAAATCATGCGCTATTAAAAACTCAAATCTGATGAATATATGAGGTTCAAACTCTTTTTTGTAATATTTTAAAGTTTTAATTGTTGCTATTTTGACAAATGCATACTAAAGATACTGCAAGTGATGCTGTCACATGCCTGTGTTTTTTTTAAAGAGCCTTTTTGTAAATGATGGCCATTGTAATTCATGATAATGCATGTCTGTGTGATTGATTACCAGTCAAATCATTAACATACACTGTTTTTCTTCCTTTCTTCACCAGTAATATCTGACTTATTTTGAATTAGGTTAGGTTAGGTTAGGTTCATCAACAGAGTTATTAAACAGTATTAATCACTTGAAACAACCCAATCTATGCATCAATAAACTACTAAAATTCTCTCTTTTGCAGCTTATTGAAAGGTTTTCCTCCAATCCTCTCCTGTGACTCTCTCCATAGACATCCAGCCTTTTTCCTCTCATTACTGAGTCATCTAATTACTCCAGCTCTTCTACATTCTCACTATATGACTGTGTGCTTTATGTTTACCTTTCAATACGTGTCATCAAATTACACATTCTCCCATTATGCTTGTAAACCTTAAATGTTCATTCATTCAATTATGGTATAAATTATATTACACTTTAGCTCAGTTTTTAGCATCATACAAAAATAATTCTGTTCATAATAAATACACAATCAACTTTATCAAATGAAATGAGTGTAGTTAATTCAAAACTGACTGAAAGTTAATTCTACTCATTTGAAAAGAGGTTTGAACTCAGTGTTGAAGCGAGTTAAATAAATACTCCATTACTTTAATGTTCACAGTACTCATATAAATTAGTTTTTAAACTCAAATGATTTAAGTTGCCTTAACTTATTGGGTTTTACAGTTGGATTGAGTTCTCTTCATTTATTGGGTTTTACTGTGCTCAAATTGCTTCGTTTACTCAAATGGATTAAGTTCACAGTACTCATTAGGGTTAGTTTTTGAACTTAAATGGTTTGTTGTAATCGGTTTTCATCAAACTATTTGAGTTACCTTAACTTTTTGAGTTTTACAGTGTACTGATAAATGTGCTGTTTTATACTCACAGATCAAACATTGTGTTTTTTTTTTTATTTGCCATTTGAGATATTTGATATAATTTTTTAAAAATAGCGCTGTTGAAGTAGACAATCATTCCTGAATCAACAAACCAAAGCCTTTAAACGGTCTTTAATGGCTGTGAACGTGTCACTGGTTGTCATGTGTCTTGTCTCGACACTTGCACATCTGTAATTCACTATTATTACCCTCAAATTGCTGTATATGCATCCTAATTAACCAAAATTAACCAAATTAATTAGCCAAATTAAAATTTAACATTAAACATTTGTAAATAAAAATAATTGTCCATTACATGTGTTTAATGGAATACAAAAATGTCACAATTAATGATAAATAGTATCTTTTCGCAAGCTTCATACATTTATTTTATTTTCGGCTTAGTCCCTTTATCAATCAGGGATAGCCACTGCGGAATGAACCGCCAACTTATCCAGCATATGTTTTACGCAGCGGATGTCCTTCTAGCTGCAACCCAACACTGGAAAACACCCATACACACTAATTCACAAGAGCCAAATTAGCTTATTCAATTCACCTGTACCGCATGTCTTTGGACTTGTGGAGGAAACCGGAGCACCCGGAGGAAACCCACATGAACACAGGGAGAACATGCAAACTCCACACAGAAATGCCAACTGACCCAGCCGAGGCTCGAATCAGCGACCTTCTTGCAGTGAGGTGATCGTGCTACCCACTGCGCCACCATGACGCTCTTATGTTGCGCTTCAGAGAAGCAGACAACACACAATAACAAACATTGTCGTGTTATCTTGCGTTTGGAGCCGGTGCCTGATGTTTGTGAAAATGATTGGGTAAGACAGATGTAGGAGGTAATAATGATACAAAATCATCATTTTGAGAATGGACTTTTCCTCAGCTGTTTGCAGAGTTATTAAAAACTTATGAGATGGTGTAAGATAAGATTGTTCAATAATTTGAGGCAAAATCACATGATTTTTTTTGTTTCGCTCATTTATTTGGTAAATGTGTATTCATCATAGTTCATGCAATGCATATTGTATTTTTCATTTTATCTGATACAAGGTTTATCCTACTCGGTTTTTATTCACAATCTCTGTATTTAAGCACTTTTTGTCATTTCCATACAGCATTTATTTTATGCGATAATCCAAAATGGACATAAAAATAGGTTAATGAAACATGGCTACTGCAGACTTATGAGCAAAATGAACAAATCTTAGACATTTTTCTTTTTGAGCTCATACTTGTGGTCTCATAACATTTTAAAGATCTTATAACATTTTAAAAAAAAATTTAGTAAATCATTTTAAAATCTTACATCTGTGGGATGGTTTCCACAAAAAAACTGACAATTTACTGGTAATTGACATTCAAGCCATCCACGATAAAGCTAGGATTTTAAGCTGAAACAACGGTCCTTGAGTATTTTATATAATGCAATTCAGCGGTTACCAGAGTCTGTATTTGAGAGTCAGCACAGCACAAACAAGCTATACTAAACATTATTTACAACAATATTATTACTACATTATAACCTCAGCAAACCTGAGCGTATTCATGTCTGTCTGGGTTCTGATCAAAAGCTGAAATGTTGGATGTTTAGCTCAGAAATTACCCAACGTATCGCTAAGAATCAGAGGTATTCATTTAGTTTTGCCTGTCTATATTTAGCCATTAAATTTTATCAATCTTGGCTTGTTCATTACTCTACTGCAGCAAATAACAGTATTTTTTATTTTGGAGTGAACTATCCCTTAACAACATTTTTATATATATTTCTTCTGTTAATTTGAGTCTTTGTTAGATTTTTTTAATATAAAGTTGAAGCTAATTTTCACATGATCATACTAAAAATATTGTTTATTTTAAGTTTTAATTATCTAACGTCATTGAATCTAAATAAACTGGGCTACACACACAAACTCAGGTATGAGGATTAAATCAGGTAGAAAGTTTGCTTCTTTTTTATTCTATTCAACTGCTATTTGCATTAGTTCTGGTTCTGCAATTGAGCAATCTCAAGGTTTAGAAGGACAACATAAAAAATTGTCAAAATTATTACAATTTGAAGCTTGCTTAATATGACTATTGTGAATTTTATTCAATACGTTTGCCTATTTCTTTTAGTTTAAAAAACATATTAATGTTTAATTTGTCAAATGACACAAAAAAATGGCAAAATTGGTGCAATGATATTTCTCCATCATTCAATCTAACAGGTATATTAATGTATAAAAGAAACAATATACACTGTAAAACCCAAAAAGTTAAGGTAACTCAAACCATTTGAGGAAACCGATTGCAACAAACCATTTCAGTTCAAAAACTAATCCTAATGAGTACTATGAGCTTAATCCATTTGAGTAAACAAAGCAATTTGAGCACAGTAAAACCCAATAAATGAAGAGAACTCAATCCAACTCCATTTAAGTTGAAGTAATGAGGTATTTAATTAACTCATTACCTTCAACACTGAGTTCAAAGCTCTTTTCAAATGAGTAGAATTGACTTTCAGTCAATTTTGAGTTAACTACACTCATTTCATTTGATAAAATTGACTGTTGGGTTTTACAGTGTACTTATTGTAACCTGTACTTATGAAAATATGTGAAAGAATAAATATGTGAAATAGATTTTATTACTATCATTTTAAATGATTAAAAACATCTGGTTGCTGAATGGGTAAAGCACGTTGATGAATAGTGACAAAACAACAAACAAATTTTAAATGACCATTAATTAGTATTTAGGGTCTGATTATTAAACTCTTTTAATATGTCATCAAATGATTTGTGTTCTAAATATGACTGCCCACACTAAAAAAAAAGCGATTTTTTCAAGCAACTTATTTAAAATGAGCTGAAACATCACAATTCTTGAAATTTTCTAGGACAACTTACTTGATTTATGTTCAATCTACTTAAATCTGTAAAAACAATTGAAGGATTGTGTGAAACTCAGTGTTTATAGTTGAAGTCAGAATTAATAGCCCCCCTTTTTCAATTTTCTTTTTTAAGTATTTCCCAAATGATGTTTAACAGAGCAAGGAAATTTTCAGAGTATGTCTTTTAATATTTTTTCTTCTGGAGAAAGTCTATTTGTTTTATTTTGGCTAGAATAAAATTAAATTTAAATTTTTTAAAAACCTTTTTAAGGTCAAAATTATTAGCTCCTTTAAGCTATTTATTTTTTCGATAGTCTTCAGAACAAACCATCTTTATACAACAACTTGCCAAATTACCCTAACCTGCCTAGTTAACCTAATTAACCTAGTTAAGCCTTTAAATGTCACTTTAATCTGTGTAGAACTGTCTTAAAAATATTTAGTCAAATATTATTTACTGTCATCATGGCAAAGATAAAATCAGTTATTAGAAATGAGTTATTAAAACTATTATGTTTAGAAATGTATTGAAAAACCTTCTCGCCGTTACACAGAAATTGAGGAAAAAAATAAATGGGGGCTGATAATTCAGGGGGGCTAATAATTCTGACTAATAATAAACAACATTTTTTCATTTTGCCAGTCATTGTTTTGATGGATAAAATACTGCAGGACACATTTAAAATCACTTATTAAAGCAAAAATTGCATCACGTGTTTATAGTTTTGATGCTTAAAACCCCATTTTCATCTCTTAGCTACGTTTCAGTAAGGTAATCATATAGATGATATTAATAATTTACTGCACAGTAAAACACAAACGCATTTCCTAAAGAAAAAAAAAACAATAAATTGACTAGATAGCAGAGAGACAGTAAACAAGTGCGGGAAAGCTCAGAGGGAAAGAAGACCCATCTTTGGGGTGGAAAAATGGATGAGGGGGATCTAAAGGAGGGGTTGCAGAATAAGTAGTGTTCAGTGATGGATAGACTCCAGCCTTGAAAACCTGGCCGGCTCTTTTCAGAAGTGTACAGTGGAGCTATATGCGTTACAAACATCTCACATCTTCTTACTATCTAAAGGCGCCGCATACTGCAAGTTCAGTCAGAATGTGTGCCAGCAAAAGGGGAAAAAAGAGACTCTTTTATTGTGCATGTGTGAGTTGGTTGCAGTGCGTGTGGCATGTGTACTTTGTGTTTGGACTTGTTTTGCAAAGCTGTCAAGAACATTAGCATGTATTTACACATGTACTGTGGGTTGTTTTCTGTTAATTCGATGGTGTGCGGTGTATTTTCTCAATGCAATTAATTCATGAGTTTGAATTTGCGATTGCTTACTCTTACTGAAGTTCTAGTATACACTGTAAAATCTGTTAATTAGCAGTTGGGTGAACGTATATTTTAACAGAAGCAGCTTGTGAATCGCAGGGTTTTTTTTTGTTTGTTTTTTAATTTTGTAATGTCAGACTTTGATTTTTGCTTCAGCAATGTTTTATATTGCAGATTAACAAAGTCACTTTTATTGACTTTTTTAAAAGCTCTATGTTGTCCGGGTTGGTCATATACACTACAAACAAAAAGACCTTTACTGCTTGTTCAAACTTCTTATTTAAAATTAGTTGACACAACATAATTCTTAAGTTATTTTAGGACAACTTAAATGTTTTATGTTCCATCCACTTAAATTAGTAAAGATTATGAATTTGACTTAACCGACATGTGTTGAGACAACATGAAGTTTCATTACAAGCACTTGGTAATTAAGTGCCAGTATTTTTTAAAGTTGTTTTTACTAACTTTTTTTTTCTTAAAATACTTTAAACTTTCTATTTACTTAGAAATCAATATTTTCCATTCATTATATCTTTATTTGTTCTTCACCATTATATCATGTCAACGCTTAATGATGATCATGAAACTGAAGGTAAATGCTTGAAGGGATAGATTAGGGAAAGAAAATTCTGTCATAATTCACTCACCCCTCAATTGTTTAAACCTTTTGGAATTATTTTGAAAAATGCCGGTAGCTGGCACTCATTGCCTTTCATAGTATTTTTTTTTTGTTGTTGTTGGAAAAAATGGAGGTTAATGCGTGCCCAGACACCAGCATTCTTCAAAAATATATATATTCTTTTGTGCTCAACAGAAGAAAGAAAGTCGTGAGGGAGAATAATGAAGAGCTCATTTTTATTTTTATATGTTTAAGTACAGAAAATATAACATTTCAGTAAAATGCATTAAATAAGTATTTTTGATTAAGAAATCCATAATAAACACCTAGATTTATGACGTGACACATTTTACTTTTATTTATTGTTTTAATTATTAAATTATTGTTTTCTTATAATAAGTCATGTGTATTTTATATACATTGAAGTCCCCCCCTTTAAAGGCTTTTTTCTTTTTTAAATATTTCCTAAATTATGGTTAACGGAGCAAGGAAATTTTCAAAGTATGTCTGATAATATTGTTTCTTGTGGAGAAAGTCTTATGTGTTTTATTTCAGCTAGAAGAAAAGCAGTTTTTCCATTTTATAAAAACCATTTTAAGGTTAAAATGATTAGCCCCTTTAAGCTATATATTTTCCATATTCTACAGAACAAACCATCATTATACAATAACTTGCCTTATTACCCTAACCTATCTAATTAATCTAGTTAAGCCTTTAAATGTCACTTTAAGCTGTATGGAAGTGTCTTGAAAAATGTCTGGTAAAATATTATTTACTGTCATCATGACGAAGATAAAATAAATCAACTATTAAAGATAAGTTATGGTATTAAAACTATTATGTTTAGAAATGTGTTGAAAAAATCTTCTCTCCGTTAAACAGAAATTGGGGAAAAAAATTACTATATGTATTCGTCTAGACTATAGTTTATTTAAATGTGATCAAATGAGGATCATTATTTTTATACATGACACTACATTTTTATAATACAATCCAAAGTTTTAAACTAATACAAATCAGTTTTTGAGAATGTTTCAGTTCAATCATCATTACAAGACCATAAAAATTGTGTATATTGTCAAAATTTGATTCTTTGATGACAAAAGTTTAAGTTTCATGAATGCGTTTACCATATGCTACATTAAAAGAAACTTCACAAGCAAAATACATATGATCCCCCCCACTAATTAACTTCTAATTTGTTTAAATGTAAGTGTTCATTTTAACATCAAAGGTTGCTCATTTGCATCTGTAATGCATAAATTATTATGCAACACTGTATATTGTTTTTTTTATTAAAGTATTAAAAATGTTTACCACACAACCCTTATGAATTCCACAATCATACACCTGAAAGCAAAACGAGCTATTTTTGTTTTTCTGACAATTCAGACATGAATCATTTCCTGATTAGAATCAAAACTGGTGTTGAGACACTCGGAGGAGTTGTAATGCCCTGGTGAACTTGGCCCGATTTTATCTCGCTTTTGCTCTCCTCCCTGTTTTATGGGGGCGACTGAGTGACCAGGTCAGCTACTGTTCGTCCTGCCCACATAAACACTCCCCAGTGCCCATTTCAGACATGCATCGAGACAAAAATACAAACACATATTACATGCTCGCGACTGCAAACACAAACAAACTCCTGGGCTGAACCACGAGCCCATTTTATCACCAGATTTAAATCATTATAAGTTTCAGAACGACTTGATTCTTTTTAAAGTCCACAATGTTTTTCAATGAGAAAATCACCTGTAACAGATTCATAAAAACATTTGATTTAAAGAGGAGATTGTTAAACAAGCATTAGAGGAAATGATCTTAGTATAATTTTAGATTCAGTGTTAAAAAATGTTTTAAGTCATGTAAACAAAGTTTTTATTTTAATTATTCCCTGTTTGTTTATGCTTTGAATTGATCTTTCTTCCAACAACTTTTAACCTTAAAGAGTTCAAAAATTTCCATTTTAATATTTTAAAGTGATGCATTGTTTGAGTTGGTGTTGTATATTCTGGTACAAAAACCTTAAAATAAACTGCCAGTACAGTTTCTTTTACAAACTTATTTCTCTATATATTATTTCTTATTCATTATACTATTTCAATACAAATCACTTCATTTTTCAACATCAAACATCGGCAGAGCAGAAATCAAGGTCCCATAATGCAATTCAAAACCGATTAACAAAACACTCACAAAATATGAAAACTATTAATTAACAGATATTTTTCCATAGTATATGACCTTTTTTAACTCAATATTAATCACATATGGTATCAGCTATTTGGTATCAGACAAAACCATCTAATTCATCAGATTAAAAGTTTTTAGAATAGAGCCCTAAAAATTATAGACAAAGCAAATAAGACACCAGCATAGTTTGATATTAAGTAGACTAGGAGTTTTGCTCACATTTTACTTTTTTTTCCAAATGGTTTGTGCTAAATGGTTCTGTTCTTAATTTTATTTAATGTTTTTAATAGAGAGAATTCATAGGAGCAGCGGATCTACTAGATTATCTTCTAACAAAAAATTCTACTGCATTTTTAATGAAGTTTTTTAATTGTAAATCATATTTTGCTCAGTGTTCCCAGTGAAATGCCTACCATTTTGAAATTTATTATTATTAATAGTATAGTTGTGGGAATAGGCAAAAAAATAAAATGATACATTTTTCTTTTATGTCACAAATTGTTAGAATGTTAAGTAAAGATCATGTTCCATCAATACATGTTGTACATTTGATAAATTACAAAAACTAAATTTTTGATAATTAATATGCTTTGAAAAGAACTTGAAGGTGAGTTCACCTAAAAAAATTACAGTTCTGCCAACATTTTTTCACCCTTTACTTAAACAAGTTCCTTTCTTCTGTTAAACACTAAAGAAGATATTTTGAAGAATGCTAGAAATCATTGGCTTTCATAGTATTTTTCTTTTAAATAGTATTTAGTTTTCAGCTTTCTTCAAAATATCATGTTCAACCGAATTAAGAAACCCATAAACACTTAAAAACACTTGAGGGTGAGTAACTAAACTGAGTAGATTTTCACTTTAGGCCCACTTTGGCTTTAATTAGTACAACTTTAAAGGTGTTTTTCTGAGCATTTAGATTTTTTTGAAGCCTCAGATTTGAGATTTTTGAGTTAAAGGATCTCGAACGAATATAGTTTAACAATTACATAACAGCATACATCAATTATTCAGTATTCAGTTTTTGTTCTAAACATCTCAATACCAAATAAATCATATACAAGACTTTTGAGTTTTGCTTACTTTGTATTTGTTCACACCAAGTAAGGTTTATGTTCAAATCTTCTCAGCCATTTCAGAGAGATTTCAGAGGAGGAAGTTTTATATATTTGTCTAGACTATAGTTCATTTAAATGTGAGAAAATGAGGCTCATTATTTTATTATCGAAACATTTTTATAATACAATGCAAAGTTTTAAACTAATACAAATGAGTTTTTGAGAATGTTTCAGTTTAATTATCATTACATTTTAAGATCATAACAATTGTGTAGATTGTTCATATTTGGTTCTTTGATGACAAATAGTTTAAGTAAAGTTTAATAGTTCATAAATGTGTTTACTATAGGATTCACAAGAACTTTAAATGCAAAAATCTGTACAACCCACTACACTTTATAACTTCAATTTGATTAAATACAAGGATCATCAACATATTTGCTCTCTTTGCATTTTTTCACACTAAAGTTTATGTTCAAATGTTCTTACCCTTAAGTCATTTCACAGAGTTTTCAGAGGAGCAGAAAATCTACAAGTTTTACATATTTGTCTAGACCATAGTTCATTTAGATGCGATCAAATGAGGCTCATTATTTCAATACATGACAATACATTTTAACAGTTCAATCCAAAGTAATGCAAATCAGTTTTTGGGAATGTTTCAGTTTAATCATCATTACATTATAAGACCATAACTATTGTGTAGATTGTCAACATTTGGTCTTTTGATGACAAATAGTTTAAGTATAGTTTAATAGTTCATGAATGTGTTTACTATATATGTGAAAAGAAATTTGACAAGCACTTTAAATGCAAAAATCGGCACAACCCACTACACTTCATAACTTCAATTTGATTAAATACAGGGATCATTAACATATTTGCTCTCTTTGCAATTTTTCACACTAAGTAAAGTTTATGTTCAAATGTTTCAAATGAGATTTCAGAGGATTTTTTATTGCACAAAACAACTTTAGCTCAAACTGTTTTCCCAGTGAAAATGTGCACAGTTTTGTAAAACATTGACTGATTATCTCAAATCTGCAGCAATATAATAATTTTAAAAGAAGCTACAAAATCAATTCAGAAACAAATTTGTCTTCATATTTCTTTTTGTTATCTTTTTTTGTAACAGTAAGTTGTAAATGTTTTCCTAGGAACAAGTGCTGCACATGAGCTTTAGCTACAAGCTCTAAAATACATGCAGGATATCACCTCAGTTTCATGTTTACTGTAGCTGTCTCTAAATAAGTAAAACATTCAATTAATTAATTAATTAGTTAATTAATTACAGAGCGTAAACTGTGATATTAATGCACAGGTCTAAGATGCAGCATCACCCCTGTTCACTTCTCACTGCTATAAGTGGAGGATATAAGAACTCAGATGAGGGCTGATCCCCATTCTACACTGGGTATTAAGTAGCGTTTGTGCTCTCCAAAGCCTGTCCTACCTATTAACGCCTCTGATGTGCTTTCTCATGATAATCAGCCTGTTACCCACTGAGGAGCATGGAATTGTGGGATGTTTTCAGAGGAGAAACACCCCCATAACCCACCCCACCCCAGTGCACATGCTCTCTCTCTCTCTCTCTCTCTCTCTCGCTCTTTCTCTCTCACAGTCAAGCATGTAAGCAGCCTTTTAGAGAACTTATGATAGTAATATTTGAATTGTAAAATGCTGAAATGGATTTTTCAAAGCCTTGCAAACCAGACAAAGAAACATCTGAATCGTCTGGAGAAACTGTCAAGAGGAAAATCTCTGAATATCTCATGTTGAGGTGTCAAAAACAAAAGGACATGCTCAGCAAAATGCAACTCAAACTGAATGAATCAAAGACAAAAAGAGGTCTTCAAACATAAACATAATAAAAGTGTAGGTCACTCTTTAATTTGATGTACAATTCACGCTATTAACAAACCATTAAATAAAATGTTTAGCTCAATAAACTACTAATTAGCTGCTTATTAATATATGCAGCAGTTTGGTTTGTGGTATTGGGTAGATGTAAAATAAGACCATACTTTTAAAGTGCTAATAAACAGTTAATATCTTAAGAGTATGCAGGTAGTAAGTCAGTAATAAATGGTGTAAATTGTTACTTAAAATAAAGTGTTGCCAAAGTGTAACATGGGTTTCTGTACATTAGAATGTGTCTCATTTAATTTTGTTTATTTATTTTATTTGGATAAAAAGGCTATCATTCATTTTAATGATCATTCATTTTAATTTCAGTGTAATGACAAGCAATATTACACCCAAACTCCCTTATAACAAAAACCTTTTGATGACATATTAAAAGACCATTTAAAGATGGCATTATTGTCAGTTTACATCTTATTTATTTTTATTTATTTATTTTTATTATTTATTTTTCACAAGGTTTTACCCAATTGTAAGTGAAAAGCGTTTTAATAATATAAAATACAATCAAATGATCCCTTATTCTTATAAATATATATTTAATAAGCACAGTTCAGAATAGGCATCTTTCATTTTTATATAAAATCTTAAAATCTATTACGCTGAACTTTTTATGGTTATTATTTTTAATGCTTATTATTTTTAATGCTTATTATTTCATCTTGAAATGTTATTTTTCACATTTGCTATTTAAAAAGCTTAAAAGTTAACACTTTACATGCATTAAACAGACTTTCTATGTATATAATATATCTTTTGCTCCATTAAAATGAGACGTCTTATCTTCGACCCATGTAACATGAACCAGAAATATTTACAAAATATTTTAAGTTCATTTCTCCGTAACTTATTAACTTAAAATGCGCTTGAACATGCTGAAACACTGAACAGTGTTCAAATTAATTAGCTTCAATCAGTCAACGCCTTGTAAAGATCCCTCAGAAGCAAAATCACAGCCTGTGCTGAAAAACTAAATGGTACCACACATCACTATATGCGTTTCAACATGCAATGACAAAAACAAAAGCACTGTCTCGTGACGATCTCACTTCCATTTCCTTATTATGTAGCTCAAGGCAGTGGAAGTGGAGGGCCATGATAAAGCAAACCCCCAAACAAGAGCTCGTCACAACCTGTTCTTTATCAATCACTGCAAACAAGACATTTATAAGCTATTTTTTTCAATGAATCTGGTCAAAGTGAAATGTTTTGTTTAGAATATATTCAATGCATCCAGCGACAAACACTAATGACAATACAATCAAAAATAAGAGATATAAAAAAGCAAAGCCAATGAAAATCTTTCACTTAATAACGTATAGTAAAACCATTACTGCGTAGATCTGCAAAGATGTCACACAGCTAGGTGTTTAATCATACATAGTGCTGCAATCTGGTCAACTGTTTGGTATATATAACACTGGTCAGTTATTCTTGTATGGAGAAGCAAAAACAAATGATCTTTATACATTTTTGACACTTACACCTCTTCAGTTAGCTTTTTGCAATTAAAACAAAAAAAAAACATAATTTTTCACAATCATTTCTTGCAGCTTTAGCTTTGATCACCAAATATAAAACAACGCCAATTGTAACCTAAGTTTATAATGTCATTTTACATTTTAAGGACATTTAAAAGGAGATGTCACAGCTACAGGTGTTTAATCATATATAGAGATACAATCTGGTCAACTGTTAAATATTGGTCACAGTTATCCTTGTATAGAAAAGCAAAAACTAACTATCTTTATAACATTTTCTCTTCAGTTAGCTCTTTGCAATAAAAAAATAATATGATAATTTTTCACAATCACTTCTTGCAGCTTTAGCTTTGGTCAGCAAAGACAAAACAGCGCCAATTGTAACCTAAGTTTATAATGTCATTTTACATTTTAAGGACATTTAAACGGAGATGTCACAAGTGTTTTTGTGCCTTTAAAATGTCTTTACTGGTGGATTATTATATTTCAGAAGCATAATTTCAACCAAAACACAAAACTTTCATATAAAGCCTTAAAGTGAGCCTTCTTTACTGTAAACATATTTTTCAACATTCTGATTTGTGACCATCGATGAATTTGCCACATTAACACAAGCCCTTAATTTTACTTTGTTTACTCTAATAATTATTAAATGAAATTCTTGTAAATATGTAATAAACTAGGACTTATGAACTGAAATCATACTTAAGTTCAATTTAGTATGTTAAATATGTTTACAGTGAAAACTCACTTCTGAACATTTTAAAACAGAGTGATTCTTTTTAAAAACTGTGCCATGATCCCCATGAAGCTCAGTAATATGTAAATGAACATTAAACCGAGGTGCCCCGCACCTCAACCACCGCTTGACACTCTTGTTTATTAAGTACCACTTGATAGGAAGATACAAACAGTTTTTTTTTTTACACAAGACGGCATAAACAAAAGTCACAATCCGCCCAAGAACATCCGATATGTGGCCAACAAATAACGAGCAGCAGATAAGCCGCAGCCAGCATGGAGTTGTGATACTAAACAAACTAGACGAAAATAGTTGTACATTTACTGCCTAATGTGATTTTCGCAAATCAAGCGGTGAACTATTCATAGACAGTCGAGTTTTCACAAACGAATGTTTGAAACTCAACAGGAACGGAGCTCCAGCTCGCGTGTGTCCACACACACAGCACTGGCAATAAATATTCAGAAATTAGTCAAAATTCAACTATTCACTCCGCAGTCACAACGAACATCAGTAGACATGGTCAATCCGACAGTCGAGCAAATGCAAATGTGTCGGGTTGTAAACAAAACGCATCCGCGGTGTATTTATCGATGAAGTTTGCGAACGTGCAATTAAAAATTAAATACCCGGAGCCTCAACAATGTTTAACAGCAAAAAAATAAGGCAAAAATAAATGACGTCGGCTCCACAGAAAATATCAACAGCGTTATTACAATGAAGCTTTCTTGTATCATATCCCGTATCGATCGGCGGATGAATTCGTTGTGTTAATTATCGGGATCTCATTAAAAAAACATGCACACATCAGAACGTGCAGCTACATTATGAGGACTTGCAGAAAAAAACGAGCAGTTGCCACCAAAAAACTTTCCAGCGCCGCATTAGTCAATTTCACAAGGAACCACCGTCACATTCCAGCACCGACTAAGCGCAAACCTACCGTGGGAGTCCCACGCCACCGTTCCCGGTCTTTCTCCTCTTGATCTGTTGTTTAATTATTTTTTCCAAATTTTTTCTCTAATTTTTCTTTTTTCGGGGCCTGAGTGTCTCGCGCTCCTCAGGCTGCAACAGCAGAGTTATGGGGCGCGCGAGCATTGTGGGAGTGTGACGTCAGGCCACTTTCACAAACTTTTCACAGGGGCTGGTTGGTAAACTGTGCGCGCGCGCGTGTGCGTGTGTGTTGTGTGTGTTTTTTCGGGTTGTAGTTTTCACACCTTTATGATTAATGATGGATAGCGGCGGGATTGGTGAGGCTCGTCGCTGAAAGTGTATCGAAAGTAAAAGGATTAAGACAGCTGATAGCGTTTTTAAATTATTTAATGGAGGCATGTTTAATGCAAGGTGACTAAGTCATCAAGCAGCTCTGTTTGTACAGAACGACGTGGTGTTTTGAAAAGAAAAACATTTGTGTCATGTTACTTTTGAGGAAGATTTATTCAAACCAGTACAGGCTACATTTTAAGAAATTAATTGCTGGATTAAAGTAAGAACAGGATGTATTATTTGCATAAGCGGTAACATTTTATTTTTCTAAATCATGATTACATTTCTGTAAATGTTTTGCTGTAAGTAAAATCAAAAGGGTATCAATCTGCACTGATGACTTCTATGCAATTTTAAGAAAACCTTTTTTAGGATACATCCTAAATACTCATGAAATTATTTATGATGAATTAAATGGATTGCAACAGGCATGAAAACATTCAAATGTATAGCCCTGACAAATACTAATTATTTTAGCTCCTACTGAAGTTTTTTTTGTTTGTTTGTTTGTTTGTTCGTTTGTTTCCCTTGTTTTTTAGGTTTGCAACTGTGAATTTAAATAAAAATGAGCATTGATATATATTTATTAATTTTAATTTACAATATAGATAGATAGATAGATAGATAGATAGATAGATAGATAGATAGATAGATAAATAGATAGATAGATAGATAGATAGATAGATAGATAGATAGATAGATAGATAGATAGATAGATAGATAGATAGATAGATAGATAGATAGATAGATAGATAGATAAGGTCAAAATAAACTTAGCCTATAATCTTCAAAGTTAGGTTAGTTTTCTGATTTGCATTCCAAGGTCCATCTTTTTTGAGATCATTTTTAGTGGAGAACAATTAAATAAACAAGAACAAAGCCAAAACTCTTCAAAACCTTTAAATTTTATCAATCAATATTCTGTTGTGGTTTTCAATTCTCACTCAAACTTTTTGCATCTATGTTTATTTCCCCCAATTTTATTATAATCAGATGGAAGGACAATTAAAGTACAATTAAACAATCAAGAGCAAAAAATTCAGTTATTCTTCAAACATAGGCTAACCTAAATGCTGAAAGGACCATCATTTCATGGAGAAAGCATGGTGATTATGTATAGGCTACTTTACAGTAATTCAAATTCTACTCCAAATCAAGACATCGCACAAAAACATGTTCATACACAAGCCATCAAATTCATAATGCATTTAAAAAATCTGAAGGGCCATGTTGATGTCTGTCACTAACCAGGCTAAGATTAAATTCTCGAAATATTCGTATGATTTATTGAAGGATGAAGAGCTGCAGGTCCCACGTGTAGTTTCCGATGCTCCCGTTTCACCTTGTGTTTTAGGGGAAGAATCACTTCCAGGGCACAGCAGCCCGTTTCCTCACCACCCCAACCCCCTCCGACCAGCGGGTGTGTGTGTGTGTGAGAGAGAGAGTAGGGGTGGGGGAGAAGGGTCTTCAATAAGCCTCTCGACATGCTCAATGCAAAGGGGCGAAACCTTTCCGAGTTTTTATGTTAAAAAGAAAAAGAAAACTCTGCAGGACCTCTTTTGGCACCTGAGAAAAATTGTTTTCTCCGACGTTTCTTGATTTTTTTTTACCGAATGCAAGTTTTTTTAGATTTGTTGTTAGAACTGCCCAAAAAAACACCTGAAAAATGACTGGATATTGAATGATTTTTCGGAGTGATAATATCAGGTAGTTTTGGAACGGAATTGTTGCGGGTTTTGTTTTGTGAGCTGCAGGGGAAGTTCATGAACGCGTTTGAGATGAAGAGATGTCTTAACTTGTGTGCATGCAAGAATTTAAAATGCCGCATTTCTTGTAAGTCTTTGTCTTTTAATTTACAGCCAACTTTGACTCACAGATGCTCAGAAGGATCGTATTAATTCTTTGATTTTACAATGAACATTTTAAATATCTGAAAGCGTTGTTTCCCGACAAAAATAAAAATACCCACAACAGTTGTAATTGTTAAAAAAGGTTATTCGGCTTCTACTAGTCTTACAAGGAACTTGGAAATAAACCTTTTGTTTCTAATAATCTGTCAGAACAACTGCCGTTGATCTCAATTTACCGTTATATGAAATAATATATTGTAAGTAGGCTAAATAAATGTTTTTTTAGATGTTATTACACAAAGCCCCCCATTTGGCATTAAATTACACAACAGCATCATTTACAAACAGTCAATAATAAAAAAAATCTCTGAAAACCTGTACACCACATTTAATATAGACTAGAATAGATTGAGTGATATTTTAAAAGATGTTTTTGTGTGCAGCCAAGATAGATCAAAAGGGAAAACCCAAATGACTGTGGTGTGAGATGATTAAAGGTTAGGAACCGAGCATTTTATACAATATAAAAGACAACATTACTCATTGATCAAATAGAAATGGATGGTTGCACCTATATTTATTTTCATAATTGTTTAAAGATGTTTTGGTGAAGTCAGAGGTTTGTGTAACAATAACACTCAGATGTTTTGAAAGAATCATCTAAACAGCAACAACAAAGCTATTCATCAATTAAATATTTATTGAATTAACTAAAACACAGGTTAAAAGATGGTAATTGAAAATATTTAAATGTGTTATGAACTTTTAAAAAAGTGACACTTTGGCTATTATAAAAGTTGATTAATAGTCTGTTTTTTGTTGACTGCTCTTAGTTTTTTTATACAAAGACAAGACAACGATTTTTTATGTTCCTTTAACTTATTTTAATAAGCTAATCAGGTTTCAACAAAAGAGATTCAACTGAAATTAAAATTTAGTTTGAACTAAATTCAACTTATTTAATATCCATTTATCAGTATATATACACAGCATAACTTAATATTTTTAGTCTGTTTGATTGTTGTAAGTTGAGATGAGTAGAAAAGTTAATTTTATTCAAATAAACAATTTAAGGCAACATTTTTTTACAGTGTATTATTTTATGAAAAACTATGCATAATTATAAAAGAATGACAAGTCACTTTATCAGTCAGCAACAATAGGCTATTCATAGTGCACAGTCATTATTGTGGTTCCAACAAAATATCGACGTTTCTGTGAAATATATATGCAGTCAGTGCAGTATAGTCAGAGGCGACATTTCCAAGCACACACAGAAGGATGTGAAGAGAAGGTCAGGTAAACTTCACACGCCGTAAAGTAAAGGTGAGAGAGAGCTGCTGAGTGAGATGGAGAGCAGTTGTAATTTATCCAAACATAAGGTTTAAAACAGTATGAACACTAAGCTAGTCATTTTTAAAATAAATACTGTATATAATTATTTGTTGGACTTAAAAAAAACAACATTATTTTGCTCATTTTAAAAATATGAACCGATATCCTGCCATAATAACGATGCAATATGTTGAATGCTTAACTTAAAAAAAAAGAAATAACACTGAAAAGCCTTGAATTCATTTTAAAATGTAGGAAAAACATTATGAAAGAAACAAACAATCACATTTATGTACAAAGCCAATCTTTTAAAATTACAATGATATTGCATTTGTATTTTCAAACTATTTATTGAAAAGCATAATGGAAACAAACTTTCAGAAACTTCCCTTTTTCAATGTTTTGATTTTCTTAATGTTTTTTCTTAATTTTACCCAAAATCTTGTGTCAAATCAGAAAAGGTAAAAATGACTTTAGAAAAGTTGTGTTATTTTTATACAAAGACTGGTTGGTCTTTTGGTGAAATCTGTAGATTTTTTTGTCATCTTTGTTGCTTGACATCAACAGTGACAGTTCAAAAATGCGGAAAAACACATTTGTATCTCTGGAAGTCAAGAACTATTAAAGAAATATTGGACTGTTAGAATGTTCTACAGCAAGAATTAACAGGGTTAAACCTCAAACAATTAAAGTATGGTCTGAATTTATTAAGAAATTTCTTATATAATAACTAGACAAACTACAGTGTACTGAAAGATAAAGAGTATATATAAGCAGTGTATAAAGGTCACTTCTCACCACAGAGATTTTTTTCTTTTCCTGTTTATTGTTATTTATTTATTTAATTTCGAATGTATTTTCATTTAATGCAAACCCTGGCTTGTATATAGTTGTTGTTAGCTATATGCTGGCTTTGTTCTGTTATAAATACATAATAATTCTGTAATAAATTATAATCACACATAAAAAGAACTATTAAAGAAATCTCAATATTCTTTTACATTTTGGTTCTTAAAAAAGTTAAAAAATGTTATGTTTGTCCCCAAATAATAAATGAACATCCACTCATCACAATTTGTATCCACAATAATTAGGTTTATTTGTTTGTTTTTAATCACTAAAATACATAATTTCAGGACTGTGTTGTTTGTCTTTCATCAGGGAAAAAGGTCAGAGCCAGGGAAATTTCTGAAAATAGGTTGCTTTGACACAAAATGACCCAGACTACTGTTTAGACAGTGGAGAGATTATTCAGAAAGTTTATCCAAAGACATGGTCTATAAAAAAATAAAAAGGGTGCTTTGATGGCTTGACAAAGAAACCCTAAATTTATATAAATAGAAGCTCCAAAATGTGGTTTTTCATGAACTTTGGCTTCCAGTGAAGAACATTTAAGAGTTCGCAATAAAAACATATAACATTTTAATTATCCAAATTATTATTTTTCTTTAAATTTGAACAATTACATAGATGTTCCTTTTAGAAATACAGTTTTCAGTAAATAATATTCAAAACATTTCCAAAAAATTGATATAAAAAATTGAATATTTACATAATAATTTAGTGAAAAGTTTTTGTTTTTTTTAGATTATTAAGGGTTTTTTAGGTTATAAATACTGTCAAAAAGTCATTCCACCAATAGTTCTTTGGCATTAAAACAAAAATAAATAATAAAAAAATCAATAAAAAATAACTAAACATTTTTAACCTTTACTTTTAAGAATGTAGGTTCATTTTCACATCTGTGAAATTCAGATTGTTTTATTCTCATTTCTACTAGGATTATTTTTAATTAATAATAATATTTAAAAAAAAGAATTATTAACATTAAATAAGTATTGTTTTAAGCATTATTTTGTAAAAATAAATAAATAAATAATAATATAAATGAAAAATAAAATACTGGTCATTAGGAACTCTAACTATAATAACTCTTAAAAAAAACAAGTAATGCTAAAAGTCTCTTGAAAAATGTGGTGCCACGAATGCTTTAAAAGTGTATTTATAATGGTATGACCAAATATTTAGGTTAAATGAAGTCAGTGTGGTAGTTTAAAAACACAAAATAAATATGCTGAAGCTAAATGCGGAACACAACCGACTTGATTGAGTCCAGAAGGATGTCGTTCAGAAATCAAAGAGTTCATTTAATTTGGGAAGTGGCTGCTTTTTCTCCCTTTCGCACACACACACTTGTTTTGACGTCTTTTCTGTCTTTTAGTTGGAAACCCAAACTGTCCACCCATTTAAAAAGAAGAGCCGGATGAAGCCTCATGATCTGCTTGTTTGTTTATTTACGTCTTCTTCTCAATTTTGTGACTGTGCTCCATTCAGGTTGATTACAGTGGAGTGGTGGTCTGTCATTTAGACGCTCCAGATCGATTTTAAAGTGCTCTGTGAAACGCCACACACCACACTGCCGGCCCAGTAAAATCTCTCCTCCTTCCACCTCAAAAGTGCTTGTAAAAAAACCTATTATAGGGAACAAGGGGAGAGTGAGTTTCAAAGTAAAGTCAACCCTCCATTCCTGCACGACCAGCTCCTAATTACTCTCTGATTAACCATGGGACTCACAAAGCCAATATTCGGCTCTTTATATGGATGCCATGATGACAGGAAACAGAATGGGGGAAACGCGCACATGCACACTAAAAAAAGTCCGACAGAAGTGTTTGAAGGGAACATCTGTGGCTGTTTATGAGTAAGTAGCCAGTAGTTGAACCTCTAACAGGTTTAGGTGTCATCCTAATTCCTCCTATTTCTTTCTCTGTCAGTGCATTGCTTCTCATCTGAACACCAGTGTTAGTTTGCTTTGCACAATCTTCAACATATTCATCCAAAAGATCTTGCCAACTTCTAAAAAGTTAGTAAAGCCCTACAGAAAACATCGATAACAACAATGGCAATTAAGCACGGGGCGATTTGTACACATCTGGAGTGGATTTCCTCACCCTGGCGCACAAAATCAGCTCTTCGGCTGCCTTCTCCCCCTCTATTCTGTTGAATTGGGGACTGTACAGTGGGTTAAGGGGAGCACGTTTTTTTTATGTGTTTGGTTAAAAGCAGATGGTTGGTTTATGTTAGCTCAGGAAGGTGATAAACGGCTCCGATGTGCTGTCAAACCACCGACAGAGAGATCATGGTTGCATGTTCTCCGTGTTTGGGTGGTGAGAATTGTTAATGTGACAGACATTGCAGATTATGATAGCATCCATTGACATGTGGTCAGTTGTGTCCTTTCACTGCCATTCACAAATCTGTGGCCCTATTAAGTTGGAGGATGTGCACTTGAGAATCTGACCAGAAGTTAAAGACCATCTTGATACTTTTGCCCCTAATGTTTTATGAATTCTGAAGATGCATCTGACATTGAGCACTACCAAGTCAGTGAAAAACATAATGCGATCAAAGAAGTATGTTTGAATTCTTTGGAATGTAAAGTGTCTTCAGACGTAAAGATTCTTCAGATTTAAAGATTCTTCTTGGAATTTCCTGGAAAGGATGTGCACTCCAGAATCTGACCAGAAGTTAAAGACCTTCTTGATACTTTTGCCTCTACACTTCCAAAACGGTGAAAAACATAACGCCAATTCACAGCCCTTTTTTACAAGCGCTTTTTTTCGTCCTTTTTAGTAAAAAGTTCTTAACAGAACAACTTTTCATTATGTGAAGAATATTGAAACAACCTAAAGAACCTCTTTTAACTATAAAGAACCTTCTGTGGAATGTAAAGTTTCTTCAGATGTAAAGGTTCTTCTTGGAATTTCTAATGCCTATAAAGTACCTTTACATTTATGGAGTGATCTCATGAAAAGTACCCATAACCTTCTACTTCTACACTACCTGACAAAAGTCTTGTCACCTATCCAAGTTTTAGGAACAACAAATTATAACTTGACTTCTACTTGATCATTTGGTATCAGAAGTGGCTTATATGAAAGGCAAAGGCCTTTAGATTTCACTTATTTTACCAAAAAAAAAATATAATCATGCATTGATTTTGAATTCATTAATTAGGAGAGTAAAGTCTGACTTTGATGAAAAAACAGTCTTATCACTTAACAGAAATAATGTACAATATAAAATATAAAGTCATGGTGCAGTGGAAAAAGAATGAATACGTGTCTGACTTCCATGAGCTTAAAGGACTGCATCCATACATCTCTGCAATGACTCTAATAACTTAATAATAAAGTCATTTTGAATGGCAAAGAAAGCGTTCTTGCAGGACTGCCAGAGTTCATCGAGATTCTTTGTATTTATCTTTAATGCCTCCTTAATTTTACCCCAGACATGCTCAATAAAGTTCATATCTGGTGACTGGGCTGGCCAATCCTGGAGCATCTTGACCTTCTTTGCTTTTAGGAGCTTCGATGTGAAGTCTGAAGTATGAGAAGGAGCGCTATCCTGCTGAAGAATTTGCCCTCTCCTGTGGTTTGTAATGTAATCGGCAGCACAAATTTCTTGATGCCTCAGGATGTTGATGTTGCCATCCAGATCTCTTGTGCGCCCCCATACTGAGTGTAACCCCAAACCATGATTTTCCTTCACCAAACTTGACTGATTTCTGTGAGAATCTTGGGTCCATGTAGGTTCCAGTATGTCTTCTAGAGTATTTGTGGTGATTGGGATGCAGTTCAACAGATGAATTATTGGAAAAATCTACCTTCTGCCACTTCTCTAATGATCAACTAGAAGTCAAGTCATAATCTGTTGCTCTTACAACTAGCATCGATGACAAGACTTTTGTCAGGTAGCGGACATACGATGTACACCTTGCTTTCACATATGGGCATGGGAGAGAATTTGTGAATGGAATTTATGAATGAAACTGAAAGTTTGTTTTATAATAACAACATGACAGTTTTAGTATAATGGATTTTAAGTACACCAATCAATATAAAGTAGACTTTGCAAAGTTGTGTCCTCAGGGTAAGACAGTGACCACATAATACTGTAGATTTGATTATGGATTCAACAACCATAGGCCACGCCCCAAGGTTTATTTCTATCAATGCTGCAATAATCCCCAGCTGAGATCTTACACTGGCAATAAAAAAGCTTCTACTATCAGACGCAGAGGGAAGACTTGCATTTGGGTTCAAATCAATTGGTGGCCAGGAAATTTCCTAATGTAGGAAAATAAAGCTTAATTCTGCAAATTGAGTCAAATGAATCTTTGCATTATGATCCTAGAATAAGTTAAGGTTGAAAAAGTTGTTGCCAAAAATGTAAGCCAGAAATATTTTAACCACAGCAATAAAGATCCAATAACAAACTCTTAAATATTTGCGGATTTTGTTTGGCCAAACTAAACAGAACACTGATCACCAC
Source organism: Danio aesculapii (assembly GCF_903798145.1). Lineage (NCBI taxonomy): Eukaryota > Metazoa > Chordata > Actinopteri > Cypriniformes > Danionidae > Danio > Danio aesculapii. Next base: position 37,207,106 of record NC_079457.1, read on the forward strand.
AATGGTGACTTGAAAATCAAAACAAGATAATATCAATTTATTAACTAATGGCTGATATGTTCTCGGTTAAAAACTTGTACAAATCATTTTATTTTCTATGTAAAAAAAGCATAGTTCACAAATAATGGTTTTTACACTATTAGTTCAATAAATTGACTGAAGTCAACTAAAAACTGTTAATTGGAAGTCATATAGGGTAGACATAGATTCTTATCGTTGCTTTTCTACGGTGGTCGAGAGAGCTTAACGTGCTGCAATTTAAAAAAACACATGCAATTACAAAAAAATTTGTTTGACAGCACATGCTGCAACTCCTCACAACGCAAAAACATTTTTACAAAATGCAATAGACAATACAAACATTTTATGAAAGTATGTTGCATTTTCTCATAGCACAACAGAAAAGTTTCAAGGAGACCCTAAAACGTGATAGTCCTGACTATTTAGGTAATGGATATTTAGGCTAATAAATACTAAAGACAAGGAATAGGGATATTAAAATAAACAAACAAAAAACTCACATTTCAAAGATCACCTACAACTTGAGCAATAGTCATGGCACAGCAGCATCTGTCACGTTTTGGGTCTCCCTGAAACATTTCCATTGTGTTCTGTTCTTTTTGTGTGTTGAGAAAATGCAGCGCATTTTCATAAATTTATTGCATTGTGTGAAAAAGCAGCGCGTTTTATCAATTTGTTTGCGTTGTGTAAAATTGCAGCGCGTTTTAATAAGTTGTTTGCATTGTGGGAAAATGCAGCGTGTTTTATTAAGTTGTTTGCGTTGTGGGAAAATGCAGCGTGTTTTCTTATTTTGTTTGTGTTGTTTGAAAATTCAACTAAATTTATTAATTTGTTTGCGTTGTGTGAAAATGCAGCGCGTTTTATTAATTTGTTTGCGTTGTGGGAAAATGCAGCGCGTTTCATTATTTTGTTTGCGTTGTGGGAAAATGCAGCGCGTTTCATTATTTTGTTTGTGTTGTTTGAAAATTCAACTAAATTTATTATTTTGTTTGCGTTGTTTGAAAATTCAACTTAATTTATTAATTTGTTTGCCTTGTGTGAAATTGCAGCGCGTTTTATTAATTTGTTTGCGTTGTGGGACAATGCAGCGCGTTTCATTATTTTGTTTGTGTTGTTTGAAAATTCAACTAAATTTATTAATTTGTTTGCCTTGTGTGAAATTGCAGCGCGTTTTATTAATTTGTTTGCGTTGTGGGACAATGCAGCGCGTTTCATTATTTTGTTTGTGTTGTTTGAAAATTCAACTGAATTTATTCATTTGTTTGCGTTGTGTGAAATTGCAGCGTGTTTTATTAATTTGTTTGCGAAGTGTGAAAATGCAGCGCGTTTTATTAATTTTGTTTGCGTTGTGTGAAAATGCAGCACGTTTCATTATTTTGTTTGCGTTGTTTGAAAATTCAACTAAATTTATTAATTTGTTTGCCTTGTGTGAAATTGCAGCGCGTTTTATTAATTTATTTGCATTGTGGGAAAATGCAGCGTGTTTTATTATTTTGTTTGTGTTGTTTGAAAATTTAACTAAATTTATTAATTTGTTTGCGTTGTGTGAAAATGCAGCTCGTTTTATTATTTTGTTTGCGTTGTGGGAAAATGCAGCACGTTTCATTATTTTGTTTGCGTTGTGGGAAAATGCAGCGTGTTTTATTATTTTGTTTGTGTTGTTTGAAAATTCAACTAAATGTATTAATTTGTTTGCGTTGTGTGAAAATGCAGCTCGTTTTATTATTTTGTTTGCGTTGTGGGAAAATGCAGCACGTTTCATTATTTTGTTTGTGTTGTGGGAAAATGCAGCACGTTTCATTATTTTGTTTGTGTTGTTTGAAAATTCAACTAAATTTATTAATTTGTTTGCGTTGTGGGACAATGCAGCGTGTTTTATTATTTTGTTTGTGTTGTTTGAAAATTCAACTAAATTTATTAATTTGTTTGCCTTGTGTGAAATTGTAGCGCGTTTCATTAATTTGTTTGCGTTGTGGGAAAATGCAGCGTGTTTTATTAAATTTGTTTGCGTTGTGGGAAAATGCAGCATGTTTTATTATTTTGTTTGTGTTGTTTGAAAATTCAGCTAAATTTATTAATTTGTTTGTGTTGTGTGAAAATGCAGCACGTTTCATTATTTTGTTTGCCTTGTGTGAAAATGCAGCGTGTTTTATTAAGTTGTTTGCGTTGTGGAAAAAATGCAGCGTTTTATTATTTTGTTTGCGTTGTGGGAAAATGCAGAACGTTTTATTAATTTGTTTGCGTTGTGTGAAAATGCAGCACGTTTTATTATTTTGTTTGCAATGTGTGAAGAAATTGCAGCGAGATTTATTAGTTTGTTTGCGTTGTGTGAAAATGCAGCGTTTTATTAATTTTGTTTGCGTTGTGTGAAAATTCTGCTAAATTTAATAATTTGTTTGCGTTGTGGGAAAATGCAGCATGTTTTATTATTTTGTTTGAAATGGATGAAGATCCTCTCAATTTGCTAGTGTTTTCTTAAATTGCAGCATGTTAAGCTCTCTCGGCCACCGTACTTTTCACATCCTCAGTTAAGTTCTTGTGTGAATGTCATAAATTTGTATTGGCTCTGCAACCGAAGCAGAAAGCAAAAGGGAAGTGTGTGGGAAGGTAGGTTAGGCTGAGCCAACAACCTGCAGCAACCTGCAGTATCAGACGTCAGGCCATCACTGCAGTGGCACTGTTCAACACAGATAAGAGACATGGGTGGACCCAGTAGAGCTCTGCACATGCTCACAGAAACTATCATGCCAGCCGCCTCTCCCTATATTAGTCTTTAGAAACAGATAACATGACGTTCACAAGATGATCCTGATCCTATCCTCCCTCCACAGAGCTTTTGATGTGAGGCATGCTTAATCCCTCGCTGTTTAAAAGCCATAAAGTGATCACTGACACATGTTTGAGTGCGACATTATGAACAGGAAGGGATGTGCAGTTTTTTTATGTTCACATTTGGAGGAAACATTTGTTCTATCTTGAGTTGCTGTTCCCCTCTCTCATCGTAACTGCAGACACCACGAGAATGAGAAGCAATTGTTTTAACCTCTATCTCGCGTGGTCTTTGAAGATGTGATTCGCGTCCTCACCTGAAGGAAGTTTCAGAGCTCTGTGAAGCTAGAGAGCTCCGCTTTGTTATCATCTCAGTCATCTCTAACAATGAAAAACAGTGTCTGCTTGTATGCACATGCGAAGGTTTCAATAGAGGGGGGATGGGCCAGGTCATTAGAGAGCAGGGATAAAGGGAGGGCAGTAGACACAGGAAACACAGAAACATGTTGACAGAGCGCAGGAGGAAATGTTGAGAGATTTGACAGGGGAATGGAGGTGTACATACAAGGGGTGCGAGACCCTGTGGTCTTAACGGCTCCAAACCCTACTGGTCACTCAGTGATAGTGATCTACTGACCATACCCAGTTCATTTGGACTTTATCTTTTTTTCCTGCAGAAGTCACTCCTGATATGCTTAAATGTGTTGCATCAGTGATAACCTAATTGAGAGTTATTCCTAAGTAAACTTATAGGTATGAGTATAATGTAAACTGCTCAAGTTGTTTGGTCAGTATAGAAGAGCGTTTCTCAATCCTGGTCCTCGCACCCTCACCTATCAGTATATTTCGCATGACTCTATAATACACCTGATTTAGATGACCAGCTTGTTAGAGGAGCTCCACGCCTGAACTGTGCTCAGACTGATATGTCCCTAAGTAGTGTGCATTGCTCCCTATTTCGTACTCTACCTGAGTATGAGAAACTTTTATTTCAGTTTCTGAGAGTCCATTGCCTTCCGTATCTTCTTACTAAAGAAGCATATGACACAGAGTAGTAAACTATTGAGTGAACATTTGAACCTTTCATCAAAGTTGTTCTAAAACTATTGAACAACACATTCTTGTGTTGGGAAAAGCCTTTTGATTCTCTTTAAATGTTGACTACTGTACAATACCTGACAAAAGTCTTGTCGCCAAGTTTTAGGAACAACAAATAATAACTTGACTTCTAGTTGATCGTTTGGAATCAGAAGTGGCTTATATGAAAGGCAAAGGCCTCTGGATTACGTTTATTTTACCAAAATAAAATATGATCATGCCTTGATTTTGAATTATTTAATAAAGACAGTAAGGTCTGATTGTGCTTAAGCAAAAGTCTTGTCACTTAACAGAAATAATGTCCAGTATAGAATATAAAGTTATGGTGCAGTGGAAAAATAATTAATATTGTGTATGACTCCCATAAGCCTGGACAACTGCATCCATACATCTCTGCAATGACTTAAATCACTTATTAATAAAGTCATCTGGAATGGCAAAGAAAGCGTTTTTGCAGGACTCCCAGAGTTCATCAAGATTCTTTGGATTCATATTCAATGCCTCCTCCTTCATCTTACCCCAGACATGCTCAATAATGTTCATGTCTGGTGACTGGGCTGGCCAATCCTAGAGAACCTTGACCTCCTTTGCTTTCAGGAACATTAATGTGGAAGCTGAAGTATGAGAAGGAGTGCTATTTTGCTGAAGAATTTGCCCTCTCCTGTGGCTTGTAACCCCAAACATGATTTTTCCTTCACCAAACTTGACTGATTTCTATGAGAATCTTGGGTCCATGTGGGTTTCAATAGGTCTTCTGCAGTATTTGTGATGATTGGGATGCAGTTCAATAGGTGATTCATCTAAAACTCTACCTTCTGCCACTTTCCCAAATGATCAACTAGACGTCAAGTTATTATTTGTTGCTCTTACAATTGGGATCGACGACAAGACTTTCATCAGGTAGTGTAATTTACCTCCATAAATATATACAATATAAATAGATCACATACTAAAATGCCATTTGAATGAAACAGATATGCTCCCTTCAAACTGAAATCATATCAGAATATCGTGTGGAGTCCACTTTGCAGTGCACTTATTGTTGAATTGTTTTTTTTTATTGAAACATGTGCAGTGTGCAGTGTGGAGGGGCGTGAGGACTGGGATTGAGAAACGAAGATCTAAAAATTGTGCTACATGTGGTGATATCCTAAATAAACGGCTTTGTTTCAGTCAGAAAAGTCTTTAAAATAAGTAATTGTTTAAAAAAAAACTTATTAACAAAACATCCAAAAAATGTTTGATGGTGATTTGAACTGTTTATTGATGTACTGAATTGTACATTATCTTGCAAGTAATTATTTGAAGTATGCCAGTTAGTACAATTAAGTGCAAGTCCGCCACTGAGACTGCAGCTCTGCACAAGACGTTTGGCCAGCGGAGAAATTAAAATGATCGTGCCTAACTGAGCCTGGTTTCTCTCAAGGTTTTTTTTCTTCACTTCTGCTATTAGTGAAGTTTTTTTCCCTCTCCGCTGTCGCCACTGGCTTGCATGGTTCGGGATCTGTAGAGCTGTGCATCGTTGGATTTGCTCTTCAATATTCGGACTCTCAGTGGTGATTATTAAAACACACTGAACTGAGCTAAACTGAACTGAACTTAAACACTACAAACTGAACTACATTGTTCCTATTTACTATGACCTTTTATGTGAAGCTGCTTTGACACAATCTACATTGTATAAGCGCTATACAAATAAAGGTGAATTGAATTGAAGTCCTTTTGACAAAAGGCATGTATAAAAATAATACTTTAGAATGAAAAAAGAAGTAAATAAAATAACTGAGGAACCAACATCTTGTGACTTTTTTGTATTGGGAGGTATAATCTCTTTAAATGAACATGAATCAAGGTGCATAATAGCAGTGAAATCTTAATGTTTGAATCCAGACTAAAAACCAACATGTGACATCCATTCATAGCATCCATTCATAGCATCCATTCATAGCATCCAGTCATAGCTCGCACATGAGCCACATTTGAGTAAATAACAGATTCTTCTGACAGAAATTAATTGGTTTCTTCTGCAAATTTATCAAAAGAGTTCATTGAACATTTAAATAAGTTGGCACAGTTTATGATGGATTTAATGTTGTTAAAAGAACTAACAATACATACTGAACAAAGTAGAAGATTGGAGCAATTGGATAAATTGGCTTCTCCATCTGCGTTATTAATAAACTATTGAAATAAAATGTATTCATTAAAGCAAGGTCATAGACAGTACATGTATGTGTTCATATACATGTATATTAAAGTAATAAGCCTCATGATTTAACGAATCTAGAACAGCTGAAGAGCATTGTTAGGCATTATGCTATACAGTTGAGGTCTGAATTATTAGCCCCCCTGAATTATTAGCCCCCCTGTTTATTTTTTGCCCAATTTCTGTTTAACGGAGAGAAGATTTTTTCAACACATTTCTAAACATAATAGTTTTAATAACTCATTTCTAATAACTGATTTATTTTATCTTTGCCATGATGACAGTAAATATTATTTTACTAGATATTTTTCAAAACACTTCAATACAGCTTAAAGTGACATTTAAAGGCTTAACTAGGTTAATTAGGTTAACTAGACAGGTTAGGGAAATTAGGCAAATCATTGTATAATGATGGTTTGTTCTGTAGACAATTGAAAAATAAATATTGCTTAAAGGGGCTAATAATTTTGACCTTAAAATGGCTTTTAAAAAATTAAAAACTGCTTTTATTCTAGCCGAAATAAAACAAATAAGACGTTTTTCTGAAGAAAAAATATTATCAGTAATACTGTAAAAATTTCTTTGCTCTGTTACACGTCATCTGGGAAATATATAAAGAGAAAATAAATTCAATGAGGGGCTAAAAATTCTGACACAAATATACATTTGACACACATATACATTTGAACTACTTCTACTATATGGCTCAACATGAAGGACCTGTTTCATTAGTGCACATTTCAATGCATCACATGTGAGAAGCTGCAGGCAAAAAACAAAAACAACAAAAGATTTTGGACATTTATTAACTTTTAAGCTGTTTTTGTACATCTCAAATACATTAAGTGGTTTATTGTCACATTATCAATTTGTTTCTGTGAATTTCTATTACAATGCACATATTTAAAGAATAATTTTTTTTTTTTCGTTTTTCTTCACTGAGTCATACATCTCCACTTTAGAAGCACTTCCATGCAGCTATTGAGGACGAAATCTGCAAAATTAAATAAATAAATATGCAAGTAAATAAATAAATAAATGAGTAAATAAATTCATAAATTCCTGCATAAATAAAATAATGAATAAATAAATATACAAATATATAGATAATTGACTAAATACATAAATTCCTGCATAAATAAAATAATGAATAAATAAATATACAAATATATAAATAAATGACTAAATAAACCCATAAATTCCTATTTTATCCTATTTATTGTTTATATATATATATATATATATATATATATATATATATATATATATAAATATAAATAAATAAATTGCAAATTTGCAGGAATTTAAGGATTTTTTTACTCATTTATTTATTCGTGTATTTATTTATTTATTTAAATATTTTTATTTTTGCCGGTTTCGTCCTCCATAAAACCGTCACATGTCTTTTATGGAGAACGAAACCTGCAAAAACAATAAATAAATACCCAGATATGAGCAAATCAGTAAATAAATTAAAATTCCTGCATAAACAAAACAATAAATAAATAAATAAATAAATAAATAAATGTATATAAAAATCCACAAACTCTTGCATAAATATTCGTGTCCGTGCTATTAATTATTTATATATTTATTTATGCAACAATTTGTGGATTTTTATATACGTTTATTGATTAATTTGCATTTTTATTTATTTATTGTTTTATATTTAGGCAGGAATTTATGCATTTATTTACTCAATTATTTATATATTTGCACATTTATTTATTATTTTAATTATGCAGGAATTATGGATTTATTTACTCATGCATTCATATATTTGCATATTTATTTATTATTTTATTTATGCAGGAATTGATTAATTTGTTTACTCATTTATTTATATATTTGCATATTTATTTAATCATTGTTTTATTTATGCAGGGATTTATTAATTTATTTACTCATTGATTTATTTATTTGCGTTTTTATTTATTTATTTATTTATAGTTTTTGCTGATTTCGTCCTCCATATCAGCTGCTGTTCTATATATGTTATGATGGTTTTCTTTTACAGAGGAATTGATTCTTACATAATTTGCCTGACTTTGTATAAATGTGAAATATACTTTTTTCTAGCTGCAGTATTTTCTGAACTTTGGAGTAATAAAGATATTCTCAAAATCCCTCTATAAAACATTTGACTATAATATGAAAATAGGGGAAAAAAATCGAAAAGGAGAAGATTAAAGCATCTTTACCTTACCTTACCGGGAAATGAAGGGTTAACTTGACGTTCGCAGTGCATTGTGGGATTGCAAAAGAACAGCGATGGCGGCGAGACCAAAGCACCTGAAACTTTTCATTGTAACTTATTTGCACATATCCCTCATTTTCCTCAATGTATTTATGGACGCTACAGACGTGACTTGGGATGAAAATGGATATATTCTGTACTGTCCGTGCATGGGTAATGAACTCAGGATACATCTGACACATTTACAGCTCAACTTTAACGAGAATCAGATGAATGTAGACATTTTACTGTACAGCCATAAAGCGCCTGTCTGTGTTGTGCTGCTGTAATAAACTTATCGTTTCTTCGATATTCTCTTTTGTAGGGCGCTTTGGAAACCAAGTGGATCACTTTCTTGGATCACTGGCTTTTGCTAAAATGCTGAACCGAACTCTCGCGGTTCCGCCGTGGATTGTTTACCGCCATCACTCGCCGCCGTTTACTAATGTAAACACAACACGTCACTCATCTGACTGCACATTTCATATGTCATGCATCACACCCAGAGACCTATATAGAATGTAGTTCTCTAATATAGAACTTTGGTTAGACCTCGACCACACCTTTAATTTAAGTTTTAGTAAAATAAAATAAAATGATAACTTAATTTGATGACTTTTTAACAAATAATTATTAAGTTAATAGTAAGTTGATATATTAAGCAGCTGGTGAAGACCATATACAGTGCTCAGCATAATTAAGTACACCCCATTTTGAAAATGAATATTTGTATCCATTTAAATTCAAGCAAAATATTGGGAAAAAATTACAACCTACAAAATTTCAACAAATTCTTTTTCTTTTTTTTTTTTTTTTTTTTTTTTTACTTTTCGTGATTTTTCCTCTTAAATTTGTATTGATTATTTTCTATAACATATACATTTGGGTGTACTAGTTTTTGGACCGTTATCGTAAGTTATTTTGTTAGATAAGCTCCAGATTTGGCTTCAGTACTGACTAATCTAATGTATATGCACAAATATAATACAGGGTGATTCAAAAAGAATATCACAACTTCTGGGACACTCGAGTGTCTGAAGGGGGTCATATTGAACATCTATGAACTTGCTTACTGCTAAAAAAAACCTAACTTCTCTTCACATGAATTTTCCAAGGTTCCATCATATTCTATTGACTAAATACAGATTTTTAAAGTCACCTTGTATTGTATAGCTTCCTATTAAAAATATGAATTTAAAAGATAGATTTGTGAGGGGTGTATTTATTATGTACTGTACTTATTATGTATGTACTGTTATAGTGTTTATAATCATT